>NW_027444936.1:0-184554 GCF_048569485.1 Anomaloglossus baeobatrachus
TAGACACCATCTGAGCAATGAAATATGAGGAAAGCGGGGTCACTAGACACCATCTGAGCAATGAAATATGAAGAAAGCGGGGTCACTAGACACCATCTGAGCAATGAAATATGAAGAAAGCGGGGTCACTAGACACCATCTGAGCAATGAAATATGAGAAAGCGGGGTCACTAGACACCATCTGAGCAATGAAATATGAAGAAAGCGGGGTCACTAGACACCATCTGAGCAATGAAATATGAAGAAAGCGGGTCACTAGACACCATCTGAGCAATGAAATATGAAGAAAGCGGGGTCACTAGACACCATCTGAGCAATGAAATATGAAGAAAGCGGGGTCACTAGACACCATCTGAGCAATGAAATATGAGAAAGCGGGTCACTAGACACCATCTGAGCAATGAAATATGAAGAAAGCGGGGTCACTAGACACCATCTGAGCAATGAAATATGAAGAAAGCGGGGTCACTAGACACCATCTGAGCAATGAAATATGAAGAAAGCGGGGTCACTAGACACCATCTGAGCAATGAAATATGAGGAAAGCGGGTCACTAGACACCATCTGAGCAATGAAATATGAAGAAAGCGGGTCACTAGACACCATCTGAGCAATGAAATATGAAGAAAGCGGGGTCACTAGACACCATCTGAGCAATGAAATATGAAGAAAGCGGGGTCACTGGACACCATCTGAGCAATGAAATATGAGAAAGCGGGGTCACTAGACACCATCTGAGCAATGAAATATGAGGAAAGCGGGGTCACTAGACACCATCTGAGCAATGAAATATGAAGAAAGCGGGGTCACTAGACACCATCTGAGCAATGAAATATGAAGAAAGCGGGGTCACTAGACACCATCTGAGCAATGAAATATGAAGAAAGCGGGGTCACTAGACACCATCTGAGCAATGAAATATGAAGAAAGCGGGGTCACTAGACACCATCTGAGCAATGAAATATGAAGAAAGCGGGGTCACTAGACACCATCTGAGCAATGAAATATGAAGAAAGCGGGGTCACTAGACACCATCTGAGCAATGAAATATGAAGAAAGCGGGGTCACTAGACACCATCTGAGCAATGAAATATGAAGAAAGCGGGGTCACTAGACACCATCTGAGCAATGAAATATGAAGAAAGCGGGGTCACTAGACACCATCTGAGCAATGAAATATGAAGAAAGCGGGGTCACTAGACACCATCTGAGCAATGAAATATGAAGAAAGCGGGGTCACTGGACACCATCTGAGCAATGAAATATGAAGAAAGCGGGGTCACTAGACACCATCTGAGCAATGAAATATGAAGAAAGCGGGGTCACTAGACACCATCTGAGCAATGAAATATGAAGAAAGCGGGGTCACTAGACACCATCTGAGCAATGAAATATGAAGAAAGCGGGGTCACTAGACACCATCTGAGCAATGAAATATGAAGAAAGCGGGGTCACTAGACACCATCTGAGCAATGAAATATGAAGAAAGCGGGGTCACTAGACACCATCTGAGCAATGAAATATGAAGAAAGCGGGGTCACTAGACACCATCTGAGCAATGAAATATGAAGAAAGCGGGGTCACTAGACACCATCTGAGCAATGAAATATGAAGAAAGCGGGGTCACTAGACACCATCTGAGCAATGAAATATGAAGAAAGCGGGGTCACTAGACACCATCTGAGCAATGAAATATGAGAAAGCGGGGTCACTAGACACCATCTGAGCAATGAAATATGAGAAAGCGGGGTCACTGGACCATCTGAGCAATGAAATATGAGGAAAGCGGGGTCACTAGACACCATCTGAGCAATGAAATATGAAGAAAGCGGGGTCACTAGACACCATCTGAGCAATGAAATATAAGGAAAGCGGGGTCACTAGACACCATCTGAGCAATGAAATATGAAGAAAGCGGGGTCACTAGACACCATCTGAGCAATGAAATATGAAGAAAGCGGGGTCACTAGACACCATCTGAGCAATGAAATATGAAGAAAGCGGGGTCACTAGACACCATCTGAGCAATGAAATATGAAGAAAGCGGGGTCACTAGACACCATCTGAGCAATGAAATATGAAGAAAGCGGGGTCACTAGACACCATCTGAGCAATGAAATATGAAGAAAGCGGGGTCACTAGACACCATCTGAGCAATGAAATATGAAGAAAGCGGGGTCACTAGACACCATCTGAGCAATGAAATATGAGAAAGCGGGGTCACTAGACACCATCTGAGCAATGAAATATGAGGAAAGCGGTCACTAGACACCATCTGAGCAATGAAATATGAAGAAAGCGGGGTCACTAGACACCATCTGAGCAATGAAATATGAAGAAAGCGGGGTCACTAGACACCATCTGAGCAATGAAATATGAAGAAAGCGGGGTCACTGGACACCATCTGAGCAATGAAATATGAGAAAGCGGGGTCACTAGACACCATCTGAGCAATGAAATATGAAGAAAGCGGGGTCACTAGACACCATCTGAGCAATGAAATATGAAGAAAGCGGGGTCACTAGACACCATCTGAGCAATGAAAGTATGAAGAAAGCGGGGTCACTAGACACCATCTGAGCAATGAAATATGAAGAAAGCGGGGTCACTGGACACCATCTGAGCAATGAAATATGAAGAAAGCGGGGTCACTAGACACCATCTGAGCAATGAAGTATGAAGAAAGCGGGGTCACTAGACACCATCTGAGCAATGAAATATGAAGAAAGCGGGGTCACTAGACACCATCTGAGCAATGAAATATGAAGAAAGCGGGGTCACTAGACACCATCTGAGCAATGAAATATGAAGAAAGCGGGGTCACTAGACACCATCTGAGCAATGAAATATGAAGAAAGCGGGGTCACTAGACACCATCTGAGCAATGAAATATGAAGAAAGCGGGGTCACTAGACACCATCTGAGCAATGAAATATGAAGAAAGCGGGGTCACTAGACACCATCTGAGCAATGAAATATGAAGAAAGCGGGGTCACTAGACACCATCTGAGCAATGAAATATGAAGAAAGCGGGGTCACTAGACACCATCTGAGCAATGAAATATGAAGAAAGCGGGGTCACTAGACACCATCTGAGCAATGAAATATGAAGAAAGCGGGGTCACTGGACACCATCTGAGCAATGAAATATGAAGAAAGCGGGGTCACTAGACACCATCTGAGCAATGAAATATGAAGAAAGCGGGGTCACTAGACACCATCTGAGCAATGAAATATGAAGAAAGCGGGGTCACTAGACACCATCTGAGCAATGAAGTATGAAGAAAGCGGGGTCACTAGACACCATCTGAGCAATGAAATATGAAGAAAGCGGGGTCACTGGACACCATCTGAGCAATGAAATATGAAGAAAGCGGGGTCACTAGACACCATCTGAGCAATGAAGTATGAAGAAAGCGGGGTCACTAGACACCATCTGAGCAATGAAATATGAAGAAAGCGGGGTCACTAGACACCATCTGAGCAATGAAATATGAAGAAAGCGGGGTCACTAGACACCATCTGAGCAATGAAATATGAAGAAAGCGGGGTCACTAGACACCATCTGAGCAATGAAATATGAAGAAAGCGGTCACTAGACACCATCTGAGCAATGAAATATGAAGAAAGCGGTCACTAGACACCATCTGTGCAATGAAATATGAAGAAAGCGGGGTCACTAGACACCATCTGAGCAATGAAATATGAAGAAAGCGGGGTCACTAGACACCATCTGTGCAATGAAATATGAAGAAAGCGGGGTCACTAGACACCATCTGTGCAATGAAATATGAAGAAAGCGGGGTCACTAGACACCATCTGAGCAATGAAATATGAAGAAAGCGGGGTCACTAGACACCATCTGAGCAATGAAATATGAAGAAAGCGGGGTCACTAGACACCATCTGAGCAATGAAATATGAAGAAAGCGGGGTCACTGGACACCATCTGAGCAATGAAATATGAAGAAAGCGGGGTCACTAGACACCATCTGAGCAATGAAATATGAAGAAAGCGGGGTCACTAGACACCATCTGAGCAATGAAATATGAAGAAAGCGGGGTCACTGGACACCATCTGAGCAATGAAATATGAAGAAAGCGGGGTCACTGGACACCATCTGAGCAATGAAATATGAAGAAAGCGGGGTCACTAGACACCATCTGAGCAATGAAATATGAAGAAAGCGGGGTCACTAGACACCATCTGAGCAATGAAATATGAAGAAAGCGGGGTCACTAGACACTATCTGAGCAATGAAATATGAAGAAAGCGGGATCACTAGACACCATCTGAGCAATGAAATATGAAGAAAGCGGGGTCACTAGACACCATCTGAGCAATGAAATATGAAGAAAGCGGGGTCACTAGACACCATCTGAGCAATGAAATATGAAGAAAGCGGGGTCACTAGACACCATCTGAGCAATGAAATATGAAGAAAGCGGGGTCACTAGACACCATCTGTGCAATGAAATATGAAGAAAGCGGGGTCACTAGACACCATCTGAGCAATGAAATATGAAGAAAGTGGGGTCACTAGACACCATCTGAGCAATGAAATATGAAGAAAGCAGGGTCACTAGACACCATCTGAGCAATGAAATATGGAGAAAGCGGGGTCACTGGACACCATCTGAGCAATGAAATATGAAGAAAGCGGGGTCACTAGACACCATCTGAGCAATGAAATATGAAGAAAGCGGGGTCACTAGACACCATCTGAGCAATGAAATATGAAGAAAGCGGTCACTAGACACCATCTGTGCAATGAAATATGAGGAAAGCGGTCACTAGACACCATCTGAGCAATGAAATATGAGGAAAGCGGGGTCACTAGACACCATCTGAGCAATGAAATATGAAGAAAGCGGGGTCACTGGACACCATCTGAGCAATGAAATATGAAGAAAGCGGTCACTAGACACCATCTGAGCAATGAAATATGAAGAAAGCGGGGTCACTAGACACCATCTGAGCAATGAAATATGAAGAAAGCGGGGTCACTGGACACCATCTGAGCAATGAAATATGAAGAAAGCGGTCACTAGACACCATCTGAGCAATGAAATATGAAGAAAGCGGTCACTAGACACCATCTGAGCAATGAAATATGAAGAAAGCGGGGTCACTAGACACCATCTGAGCAATGAAATATGAAGAAAGCGGGGTCACTAGACACCATCTGAGCAATGAAATATGAAGAAAGCGGTCACTAGACACCATCTGAGCAATGAAATATGAAGAAAGCGGGGTCACTGGACACCATCTGAGCAATGAAATATGAAGAAAGCGGGGTCACTAGACACCATCTGAGCAATGAAATATGAAGAAAGCGGGGTCACTAGACACCATCTGAGCAATGAAATATGAAGAAAGCGGGGTCACTAGACACCATCTGAGCAATGAAATATGAAGAAAGCGGGGTCACTAGACACCATCTGAGCAATGAAATATGAAGAAAGCGGGGTCACTAGACACCATCTGAGCAATGAAATATGAAGAAAGCGGGGTCACTAGACACCATCTGAGCAATGAAATATGAAGAAAGCGGGGTCACTAGACACCATCTGAGCAATGAAATATGAAGAAAGCGGGGTCACTAGACACCATCTGAGCAATGAAATATGAAGAAAGCGGGGTCACTAGACACCATCTGAGCAATGAAATATGAAGAAAGCGGGGTCACTAGACACCATCTGAGCAATGAAATATGAAGAAAGCGGGGTCACTAGACACCATCTGAGCAATGAAATATGAAGAAAGCGGGGTCACTAGACACCATCTGAGCAATGAAATATGAAGAAAGCGGGGTCACTAGACACCATCTGAGCAATGAAATATGAAGAAAGCGGGGTCACTAGACACCATCTGAGCAATGAAATATGAAGAAAGCGGGGTCACTAGACACCATCTGAGCAATGAAATATGAAGAAAGCAGGGTCACTAGACACCATCTGAGCAATGAAATATGAAGAAAGCGGGGTCACTAGACACCATCTGAGCAATGAAATATGAAGAAAGCGGGGTCACTAGACACCATCTGAGCAATGAAATATGAAGAAAGCGGGGTCACTAGACACCATCTGAGCAATGAAATATGAAGAAAGCGGGGTCACTAGACACCATCTGAGCAATGAAATATGAAGAAAGCGGGGTCACTAGACACCATCTGAGCAATGAAATATGAAGAAAGCGGGGTCACTAGACACCATCTGAGCAATGAAATATGAAGAAAGCGGGGTCACTAGACACCATCTGAGCAATGAAATATGAAGAAAGCGGGGTCACTGGACACCATCTGAGCAATGAAATATGAAGAAAGCGGGGTCACTAGACACCATCTGAGCAATGAAATATGAAGAAAGCGGGGTCACTAGACACCATCTGAGCAATGAAATATGAAGAAAGCGGGGTCACTAGACACCATCTGAGCAATGAAATATGAAGAAAGCGGGGTCACTAGACACCAAATGACATCCATATTAAGCAGCATAGTTAGACAACAAAAATGAAATACATCACAATTCTATGCACATATCGTGTTCTCTATTCAAACCCTTGGGTTCCAATGTATTTAGGGTGAAAATCCAGTAAGATTCCCTCTCTTTAAGGACACGTATGCGATTACCACCTCTTCTGGCGGGAGGAACGTGTTCTAATACCTGGTACTTAAGTTGGGCAATGGTGTGACCATGTGAATTGGTAAAAGAAGGGCAGTGAGCCCCATAGGGGTGAATGGACCCCATGACGATCGGGAGGGTGCAAGGTTAGGAAAGGGTTAATAGGTTTGCATGGGATGGGGGATGTGTGGGAGTACAGGATTGGTAGTAGGGAGCTGTAAGGGGATTGGGGGGGAGCAAGGAAGGGGTGGGGTGTTGGGAGAGGTATAAGAGAGGGGGGTGTGCTGTTTACCTCCCCTTTCGTCGATAGATCTTTGTGTCCCAGGACGTAGTGCTGCTGCTGCTTCCTGCCATGGCTGCCCTTGCTGAACTCCTGGAGATGGTGCGGGGGGCATCCGAGGTCATGGGAGTGGATGCCCTGAGGCAGCAGCTGGCAGCGGTCTGTGGGGCTGGAGCGGCGCCGCCTGCTGTTCCAGCGCCCGGGCCGTGGCTACGTGCTCGGCGGGCGCGACCGCCGGAGCGCTACTCCCCCAGCTGGAGGGGGAGAATCAGATCAAGGAGCCCCTGCGGGGACCCTCCGGAGCAGCGGCGGAGCCCTCCAACTAACCTAGGGGAGCAGCCGGCCACCGGGAGGAATCCGCGACGGAGATCCCGTGGGTCGGGGGTGGGCGGAGCCTCTGCGAGGCCCACTTCCGGTCCGCGGCCTGCGCAGCACCAGACCGGAGCATGGATGACGGCAGCCCCCAGTGATGTGCCGGCTGGGGGTGGCGCTCGGCGTGCCGGATTGCCGGAGGAGACTCCCTGCAGGCCGCAGGGGAGAGCAACAGGACGGGGGACGGGAGCGGATGTGAGCGGCGAGGTCAGGAGATCGGAGGAGGGGTACGGTGGCCCGCAGGCACAGAGGAGATCGGTAGTCACGGTTCCCCCCGGCGAGGAGCGTGCTGGGGGTGGGTCCCGGCGAGGTGCAAGCTCGGCACGGCCTTCCGGCAGTCGGCAGGGAGGGAGCCCACTGAGGACGACAGGAGAAGGGGCGGCGTGGCAGGATATCACGATTACAGCGGGAAGAGACGGCGGCAGGGCGCCACGGCGGGAGAAAAGGAAGAGGTCAAGCAGGAGTCGCCCGGACTAGCGAGGTGCGGTGACCGTGGGGGTCGACGGCCGCCAGGTGCGGGCTGTCCCCTCGCTGGTCCCCCCTGAGGATTTCGGCAGCGCATCAGACTCCAACGAGGAAGAAGGCGCAGCGGCAGGTCGGACGGAGCGGCAGCTGGAAGATCGTGGCACGGCTGTTCCGGCGTCGGCTCAACGGCAGCCTGGTGAGCAGACAACAGAAATGTTACATGCTGTGGGTAGCGCGGGCGAGGGCGGGGGTTCCGTCGCGGGACGCGTTGCGCTGGGGGCGAGTGCGGTCGGGCAGTCTGGTTTACCGGGTCCAGAGTTTTGGGGGCAGCTTTTGGGGGTGTTGCAGGGGTTGTCTGCGGAAAGGGGTAGTTGGACTGGGCCTGGGGCTCCGGTGGGGGCGTGGGTGGGCCCCACGGAGGTGGTGCGGACAGAAGCGCCGGTGCGCGAGGTTGCGGCGGGGGACCCGACCTCGGCGGCAGGTACGGGACAGGAGGCAGGTGGGGCGGCTTCCGTGGGCGCGAGTAAGGAGGTGGAAAAGGAAAAAGAAAAGGAGGATGAGGTAGTGCGTTTGGATGATAGGGCACGGAGTGAAATTTATGTGTGCTTTGAAGGGCAGTTAGGGGTTCATTTGAAAAAGGAGGTGAGGGAAAAGATTTGGAAGGGGGAGTATGTGGAAATTTTTTCCCTGCTTCCCTTGGAAAAGTTTAATTTGGATAAGGTGAAACCTAGTGATACAAAAAAGGAGAAGGAGGACGAAGAAAAACGAAGGTATAGGTTGATCCCGAGGACGTTTACCAATTGGTTGCAGGCCTTTGCGATCTTAGCCAGTGTGATAGGGGAAAAGGAGCCGGAGCATTGTTCCGCCCTATTTGGATATATGGACGCGATAGGGGAGGCGTATAGAGTATACGGCGGTTTGAGGTGGTTGAGATATGATGAGCAGTTCCGGCAGCGGAAGGCTCTGCGGCCGGGAGTCCAGTGGGGCCACAAGGATATTTCTTTGTGGATGCGGTTAATGACGGCGCCGGCTCAGCCCTTTCGAGGGGGTGCCGGGAGCCCGGGTGCGAGTGGCGGGTCCTCGGCTGGACAGAAAAAGGGAGCTTGTTGGCAGTATAACGAGGGACAGTGTAAGTTCGGGGCCTCTTGTCGGTTCCGACACGAGTGTTCCGGATGTGGAGGGTCCCACCCTCTGGCCAGGTGCTTCAAGAAAGGCAAAGGAAAGGCGGGGGAGGGGTCTGGAAAAAGGGAGGACGCCAGTGAGGGTAGAGGCGATGCTTCCCTATTTAAGTAGATACCCGGATGTGCGGGCGGCGGAGTTGTTGGAACGTGGTTTTACAGAGGGCTTTCGGATTCCGTTTGAATCTGAGGCGCCGGTGTTTCGCCCGGGAAACTTGCGGTCCGCAAAAGAACATCCGGCGGTGGTGAAGGAAAAGCTGCAGAAGGAGGTGGAGTTGGGGAGGATGGCGGGCCCATTCCAGGACCCGCCATTCTCTAATTTACGGATTTCCCCCCTTGGGGTGGTACCTAAGAAGGAGCCGAACAAATTTCGGCTCATTCATCATTTATCTTATCCGGCGGGATTGTCGGTGAATGATGGGATATCACCGGAATTGTCGGCGGTATGTTATGTATCGTTCGATAAGGCCTTGGAGTTGGTAAGGGTTGCGGGGCGGGGGGCCCTGATGGCAAAGGCGGATGTAGAAGCAGCTTTTCGTTTACTCCCGGTGCATCCAGAGAGCCTTCATCTCTTGGGGTGTATGTGGGATGGTGATTACTATGTGGATCGCTGCCTGCCGATGGGCTGTTCCATTTCGTGTGCTTATTTTGAGGCATTCAGTACGTTTGTGGAATGGGTAGTCAAGGAGGTGGCAGGAGTCCATTCAGTGATTCACTATCTGGATGACTTCATTTGCGTGGGTCCGGCGGGCTCTTCGGTTTGCTCCTTGTTGTTGTTTACGTTAGAGCGGATCGCGCGGAGCCTGGGTATTCCGTTGGCAAAAGACAAAACAGAAGGGCCGGTGACGGTATTATGTTTCTTAGGTATCGAAATTGATACACTGGCAATGGAATGCCGGTTGCCGGAGGGAAAGCTGTTGGATTTGAAGGCGTCGGTGCGGTTTTTGTCTCAGGCCAAGAAGGTGCGGTTGCGCGAGTTGCAGTCAGTGCTCGGAAAATTGAATTTCGCTTGTCGCATTATGCCGATGGGGCGGATATTTAATAGGAGACTGGCGAGCGCAACCGCAGGGGTAAAAGCTCCAAATCACTTTGTCAGAGTGACAAAAATGATGAAAGGGGATTTGTTGGTGTGGGAGGAGTTCTTGGACCGGTACAACGGTCGGACCCTTTGGATGAGCGAGGCGGTGTCCAATAGCCAGCTGGAATTGTACACGGATGCGGCTGGGGCGACAGGTTTTGGAGCAATTTTTCAAGCGCGCTGGTGTGTGGGAAAGTGGCCGCGGCGGTGGGTGGAAGCAGGTTTGGTGAGGAATTTGGCGCTGTTGGAATTGTTTCCCATTATTGTGGCGGTGGAGTTGTGGGGCCCTGTTTTTGCTGGAAGAAGGGTTTGCATGCATTGTGACAACATGGCGGTGGTGCATTCCATCAACGCACTGTCGGCAAAATCCCCGCCGGTTGTGGGGTATTTAAGGCATCTCGTGTTGCGTTGCTTGGAGTTAAACATTTGCGTGGTGGCTCGGCATGTGCCTGGGATTCGCAACGAGGTGGCTGATGCGCTATCACGGTTTCAGTTTTGCAGGTTCAGGAAGCTGGTGCCGGAAGCGGACGCGGAGGGGGAACCTTGCCCGAACTGGCTGTGGGACCTGGCATCGGTGTAGCTTTTGAGGGAATTCGGAGATCGGTGTCTGAGGCTACTTGGTGCCGATATCAGGCGGTGTGGCAGGAATGGGCAGAGTTGGAAAGTAGGGAGTTCATGGAGTCGGGTTACCAGGGTCTAGTGTTGGGGGTACTGATGTTAATAAGTGGGGATTTTTCGGAAGGCAGGTCTGTTTCGGTGATTGGTTGCAAGTTGGCGGCGTTGGCCTTTTTGTTTCAGATGCAAGGGGTTCGGGACGCGACTAAGGATTTTCTGGTGCGACAGGCGATGAAGGGTTTTCGAAAAGGGGCTCAGTCGCGTGACTGTAGGCGGCCGGTGTCATTGCCATTGTTGGTGCGTTTGGTGGGGTGTTTAGGGGAGTTGTGTTCGTCTCCTTATGAGCGGGTGTTGTTCTCGGTAGCTTTTGTACTGGCGTTTTTTGGGGCCTTTCGTATTGGCGAATTGGCCAGCCCGACTAAGCAAGCGATGGGTGGTTTGCTGTTGGGTGATGTGATGCTGGGGGAGGATAGAGTGGAATGTCGGCTTCGTTTTTCTAAGACGGATCAGAGGGGCCGGGGGCGCTTAGTAGTGTTGTACGCTTTACCGGGGCACCAGTTGTGCCCAGTGTTACATGTGTCAGAGTTTTTAAAGGTGCGCGGCGGTTACCCGGGTGTTTTTCTTAGACATACGGACGGATTGGCTTTGTCGCGGTATCAATTCAATGCGGTGCTGAAGATGGCTCTAGCAAGGGTGGGGGAGGAGCCACGTGAGTACGGGTCTCACTCCTTCCGGATTGGGGCGGCAACGGAGGCCGCCAGGTGGGGTTTGAGTGAGGATTGTATCCGGCGGATTGGGAGGTGGGAGTCTTCCAGGTTCCGTTTGTACATTAGGCCTCACTTGGTCAGGTGATGGTCAGGGGTGGGGGATTCAAGGTTGGTGTTAGATGCCGGTTTGTGGGCAATTTCTTGTGCTGTTGCTGTTTTTATTCGTGGTCTTTGTATTTTATAGGTCCATGCCTTGTGTGGATCCTCGGGCACTCCTATGTGTATTGGGGAGCGTTGCGGGCGGATGTGCGGCGTGACGGTCGGCAGCTCGGAGTGTCGGTGTCGGAAGCTCGAGTAAAGTGGCTCGGAATTCGGGGCATGACCTGGGGTAGGGTGCGCCCTGAGGTGGCTTATTATAGCCGGATGGATCGTGTCCCTGATGTGTTAATTTTACATGTGGGAGGGAACGATTTGGGAGTAAGGTCGGCGAGGGAATTGAAAAGGGATATAAAGCTGGACCTGTTACATTTGTGGAGGGCGTTCCCGGGCATAGTTATCGTTTGGTCGGACATTATAGCTCGGACGCAGTGGCGTTTTGGTAGGTCGGTGGACCGTATTAATAGGGCTCGGAGCAAGCTGAACCGGGCTATTGGCAGGTTTGTGGCGAGAAATGGTGGGTTGGTGGTGCGGCATAGAGAATTGGATGAGTCCACGGAGCAGTATCTAAGGAGAGATGGGGTTCACCTGACTGATGTGGGTTTGGATTTATGGATGTTGGGTTTGAGGGATGGCCTAGAGCAAGCACTGGGGGTGTGGGGGGCCCGGGCCAAGTAAGGGTGTCACTTGGCCGGCCTGTGGCGGGGTGATAGGTCCGTCTGAGAGGTTGGGAGTACCGACAGTCGGCTTGTTGGTACGAAGTCGCTCAAGGGGAGTGGCTTCGGAGTGGATGGGAACTTGTGGGCGGAGGTCCCGCAGGTTCTGGGTAGGGGCAATTAACGATGGAACGTTGTTACCCCTCACCTCGGGCCGGGTGATCACGGCCGAGGTGGTCCTCTGGGCCGGTTTGGAGGTTACGGCCGGGGGGTTAGGAATGATGGTTTGCCTCTTGGACGGATCTATCGGTGTTTCTGGTTATACGGGTATATATGTATAAGGTTAAGTTTAACAATTGAGTGGCATGTTGGGCCACAAGTTTGGTATACATATATACGGTAAAATAAAACTGTGGCCATTCCTGCAATAAAGTCGTGGTTCTCGTCTTCATTTAGGTAGATATGGTACGGGGGGTGTGTTTACAGGATAACCTGCTTATCCCTTATAGATGCGTCAAGGATTTGTTTGCACCGTATAGTAGATTTATGGTTGCTGATGCGGTCTCGGATATGCTGGGTGGTTTCTCCAACATATCCGAGACCGCACGGGCATTTGATTAAGTAGACCACAAAAGAGGATTCACAGGTGAAGAAACCTCGTACGGAAAAAATGCGGCCAGACAGCGGATGAGTGAAAGTGCTCCCCTTAGTGAGATTATTACACTGGTGACAGGGAACGTTGCCTTTTCTGGGAGTGCCGAGGAAGGTTTGTCTCTGCACGATCTTATTGGAACCAATGGCAGCCCTGACAAAGTTGTCACGAAGATTGCGGGGTCTCTTGTTGCAAAACAAGGGAGGTGAACTAACACGTCTTGCTCAGATGGTGTCTAGTGACCCCGCTTTCTTCATATTTCATTGCACAGATGATGTCTTGTGACCCCGCTTTCTTCATATTTCATTGCTCAGATGGTGTCTAGTGACCCTGCTTTCTTCATATTTCATTGCTCAGATGGTGTCTAGTGACCCCGCTTTCTTCATACTTCATTGCTCAGATGGTGTCTAGTGACCCCGCTTTCTTCATATTTCATTGCTCAGATGGTGTCCAGTGACCCCGCTTTCTTCATATTTCATTGCTCAGATGGTGTCTAGTGACCCCGCTTTCTTCATACTTCATTGCTCAGATGGTGTCTAGTGACCCCGCTTTCTTCATATTTCATTGCTCAGATGGTGTCTAGTGACCCCGCTTTCTTCATATTTCATTGCTCAGATGGTGTCTAGTGACCCCGCTTTCTTCATACTTCATTGCTCAGATGGTGTCCAGTGACCCCGCTTTCTTCATATTTCATTGCTCAGATGGTGTCCAGTGACCCCGCTTTCTTCATATTTCATTGCTCAGATGGTGTCTAGTGACCCTGCTTTCTTCATATTTCATTGCTCAGATGGTGTCTAGTGACCCCGCTTTCTTCATACTTCATTGCTCAGATGGTGTCCAGTGACCCCGCTTTCTTCATATTTCATTGCTCAGATGGTGTCCAGTGACCCCGCTTTCTTCATATTTCATTGCTCAGATGGTGTCTAGTGACCCCGCTTTCTTCATATTTCATTGCTCAGATGGTGTCCAGTGACCCCGCTTTCTTCATATTTCATTGCTCAGATGGTGTCTAGTGACCCCGCTTTCTTCATACTTCATTGCTCAGATGGTGTCTAGTGACCCCGCTTTCTTCATATTTCATTGCTCAGACGGTGTCTAGTGACCCCGCTTTCTTCATATTTCATTGCTCAGATGGTGTCTAGTGACCCCGCTTTCTTCATACTTCATTGCTCAGATGGTGTCTAGTGACCCCGCTTTCTTCATATTTCATTGCTCAGATGGTGTCTAGTGACCCCGCTTTCTTCATATTTCATTGCTCAGATGGTGTCTAGTGACCCCGCTTTCTTCATATTTCATTGCTCAGATGGTGTCTAGTGACCCCGCTTTCTTCATATTTCATTGCTCAGATGGTGTCTAGTGACCCCGCTTTCTTCATATTTCATTGCTCAGATGGTGTCTAGTGACCCCGCTTTCTTCATATTTCATTGCTCAGATGGTGTCTAGTGACCCCGCTTTCTTCATATTTCATTGCTCAGATGGTGTCCAGTGACCCCGCTTTCTTCATATTTCATTGCTCAGATGGTGTCTAGTGACCCCGCTTTCTTCATATTTCATTGCTCAGATGGTGTCTAGTGACCCCGCTTTCTTCATATTTCATTGCTCAGATGGTGTCTAGTGACCCCGCTTTCTTCATATTTCATTGCTCAGATGGTGTCTAGTGACCCCGCTTTCTTCATATTTCATTGCTCAGATGGTGTCTAGTGACCCCGCTTTCTTCATATTTCATTGCACAGATGGTGTCTAGTGACCGCTTTCTTCATATTTCATTGCTCAGATGGTGTCCAGTGGCCCCGCTTTCTTCATATTTCATTGCTCAGATGGTGTCTAGTGACCCCGCTTTCTTCATATTTCATTGCTCAGATGGTGTCTAGTGACCCCGCTTTCTTCATATTTCATTGCTCAGATGGTGTCTAGTGACCCCGCTTTCTTCATATTTCATTGCTCAGATGGTGTCTAGTGACCCCGCTTTCTTCATATTTCATTGCTCAGATGGTGTCTAGTGACCCCGCTTTCTTCATATTTCATTGCTCAGATGGTGTCTAGTGACCCCGCTTTCTTCATATTTCATTGCTCAGATGGTGTCTAGTGACCCCGCTTTCTTCATATTTCATTGCTCAGATGGTGTCTAGTGACCCCGCTTTCCTCATATTTCATTGCACAGATGGTGTCTAGTGACCGCTTTCTTCATATTTCATTGCTCAGATGGTGTCCAGTGGCCCCGCTTTCTTCATATTTCATTGCTCAGATGGTGTCTAGTGACCCCGCTTTCTTCATATTTCATTGCTCAGATGGTGTCTAGTGACCCCGCTTTCTTCATATTTCATTGCTCAGATGGTGTCTAGTGACCCCGCTTTCTTCATATTTCATTGCTCAGATGGTGTCCAGTGACCCCGCTTTCTTCATATTTCATTGCTCAGATGGTGTCTAGTGACCCCGCTTTCTTCATATTTCATTGCTCAGATGGTGTCTAGTGACCCCGCATTCTTCATATTTCATTGCTCAGATGATGTCTTGTGACCCCGCTTTCTTCATATTTCATTGCTCAGATGGTGTCCAGTGACCGCTTTCTTCATATTTCATTGCTCAGATGGTGTCTAGTGACCCCGCTTTCTTCATATTTCATTGCTCAGATGGTGTCTAGTGACCCCGCTTTCTTCATATTTCATTGCTCAGATGGTGTCTAGTGACCCCGCTTTCTTCATATTTCATTGCTCAGATGGTGTCTAGTGACCCCGCTTTCTTCATATTTCATTGCTCAGATGGTGTCTAGTGACCCCGCTTTCTTCATATTTCATTGCTCAGATGGTGTCCAGTGACCCCGCTTTCTTCATATTTCATTGCTCAGATGGTGTCTAGTGACCCCGCTTTCTTCATATTTCATTGTTCAGATGGTGTCCAGTGACCGCTTTCTTCATATTTCATTGCTCAGATGGTGTCTAGTGACCGCTTTCTTCATATTTCATTGCTCAGATGGTGTCTAGTGACCCCGCTTTCTTCATATTTCATTGCTCAGATGGTGTCTAGTGACCCCGCTTTCTTCATATTTCATTGCTCAGATGGTGTCCAGTGACCCCGCTTTCTTCATATTTCATTGCTCAGATGGTGTCTAGTGACCCCGCTTTCTTCATATTTCATTGCTCAGATGGTGTCTAGTGACCCCGCTTTCTTCATATTTCATTGTTCAGATGGTGTCCAGTGACCGCTTTCTTCATATTTCATTGCTCAGATGGTGTCTAGTGACCGCTTTCTTCATATTTCATTGCTCAGATGGTGTCTAGTGACCCCGCTTTCTTCATATTTCATTGCTCAGATGGTGTCTAGTGACCCCGCTTTCTTCATATTTCATTGTTCAGATGGTGTCTAGTGACCCCGCTTTCTTCATATTTCATTGCTCAGATGGTGTCTAGTGACCCCGCTTTCTTCATATTTCATTGCTCAGATGGTGTCTAGTGACCCCGCTTTCTTCATACTTCATTGCTCAGATGGTGTCTAGTGACCCCGCTTTCTTCATATTTCATTGCTCAGATGGTGTCTAGTGACCCCGCTTTCTTCATATTTCATTGCTCAGATGGTGTCTAGTGACCCCGCTTTCTTCATATTTCATTGCTCAGATGGTGTCTAGTGACCCCGCTTTCTTCATATTTCATTGCTCAGATGGTGTCTAGTGACCCCGCTTTCTTCATATTTCATTGCTCAGATGATGTCTTGTGACCCCGCTTTCTTCATATTTCATTGCTCAGATGGTGTCTAGTGACCCCCCCTTTCTTCATATTTCATTGCTCAGATGGTGTCCAGTGACCCCGCTTTCTTCATATTTCATTGCTCAGATGATGTCTTGTGACCCCGCTTTCTTCATATTTCATTGCTCAGATGGTGTCTAGTGACTCCGCTTTCTTCATATTTCATTGCTCAGATGGTGTCTAGTGACCCCGCTTTCTTCATATTTCATTGCTCAGATGGTGTCTAGTGACCCCGCTTTCTTCATATTTCATTGCTCAGATGGTGTCTAGTGACCCCGCTTTCTTCATATTTCATTGCTCAGATGGTGTCTAGTGACCCCGCTTTCCTCATATTTCATTGCTCAGATGGTGTCTAGTGACCCCGCTTTCTTCATATTTCATTGCTCAGATGGTGTCTAGTGACCCCGCTTTCTTCATATTTCATTGCTCAGATGGTGTCTAGTGACCCCGCTTTCTTCATATTTCATTGCTCAGATGGTGTCTAGTGACCCCGCTTTCTTCATATTTCATTGCTCAGATGGTGTCTAGTGACCCCGCTTTCTTCATATTTCATTGCTCAGATGGTGTCTAGTGACCCCGCTTTCTTCATATTTCATTGCTCAGATGGTGTCTAGTGACCCCGCTTTCTTCATATTTCATTGCTCAGATGGTGTCTAGTGACCCCGCTTTCTTCATATTTCATTGCACAGATGGTGTCTAGTGACCCCGCTTTCTTCATATTTCATTGCTCAGATGGTGTCTAGTGACCCCGCTTTCTTCATATTTCATTGCTCAGATGGTGTCCAGTGACCCCGCTTTCTTCATATTTCATTGCTCAGATGGTGTCCAGTGACCCCGCTTTCTTCATGTTTCATTGCTCAGATGGTGTCTAGTGACCCCGCTTTCTTCATATTTCATTGCTCAGATGGTGTCTAGTGACCCCGCTTTCTTCATATTTCATTGCTCAGATGGTGTCTAGTGACCCCGCTTTCTTCATATTTCATTGCTCAGATGGTGTCTAGTGACCCCGCTTTCTTCATATTTCATTGCTCAGATGGTGTCCAGTGACCCCGCTTTCTTCATATTTCATTGCTCAGATGGTGTCTAGTGACCCCGCTTTCTTCATATTTCATTGCTCAGATGGTGTCTAGTGACCCCGCTTTCTTCATATTTCATTGCTCAGATGGTGTCTAGTGACCCCGCTTTCTTCATATTTCATTGCTCAGATGGTGTCCAGTGACCCCGCTTTCTTCATATTTCATTGCTCAGATGGTGTCTAGTGACCCCGCTTTCTTCATATTTCATTGCTCAGATGGTGTCTAGTGACCCCGCTTTCTTCATATTTCATTGCTCAGATGGTGTCTAGTGACCCTGCTTTCTTCATATTTCATTGCTCAGATGGTGTCCAGTGACCCCGCTTTCTTCATATTTCATTGCTCAGATGGTGTCTAGTGACCCCGCTTTCTTCATATTTCATTGCTCAGATGGTGTCTAGTGACCCCGCTTTCTTCATATTTCATTGCTCAGATGGTGTCTAGTGACCCCGCTTTCTTCATATTTCATTGCTCAGATGGTGTCTTGTCATACATTTTTTTGTTCATTGTTTTCTTGTGTATTCTCTTGTAAAACCTCAGTATAAGGAGTGCTCTTGGTTTAGTTTACATAGAAATCATGTTTCTAACTTGTTCCTCTTATTTTTAGGCTCCCTCCACCTGATCCCTCACCTACTGGCACCAGCAACAGTCGGCCTTCACCTTGTAATAACGTCACCTGGCACTCTGTAGGCGATGTAAATGTTTTCTCCAATGACACTGTTATCAGCCATACATCCAGACCTGTGCTCTGTGCCCGGCTCGTGCGTTGTGCAAATAGCCAGGCGCAGCGCGCGAGCTGCGTGCAATCCACCGGCCGGTTCACCGCTATCCCTCACTCATATTGTTTACACACACGCCCCATTAGGATTACACGTCATGTCACCTCCTCCTCTGCTTTCTGCCCGGAGGTCCGCTCCCTGCGCATGCGTGGTGCTGGTGACGGCGTTGCGCATGTGCGGCGTGCACTCCACGGTCAGCACACTGCGTTCCACAACTAGGAAGTGGGACGGTGGGCGCCGATCATCATATACTATATAAGGCCACCACTTCATGGCATAGCGCGCACTATCCAGGGGCCTATACCCTACACCAGCATTATAAGGTATGTGTTATCTGACGGTCCACGCTGTCCGGCACTTGTTGGATTACCACTGATTTCTATCTATGCTTCCTCCCAGATGCGTTCCTCCATACTCTACCTAGCAATTCTTTGCATTTGAGTTCCCATTCACCTCTCCAGGTATGTGTCTCTATTAGTGCTCTCCCATCTCACCTACCCCTGATTCACTGCCTCTAAATCTCATATTCTTCATATGGTCTTTCATAGAATCTTAAAGGGACATGTGTTCTCTATTTCCATGATAATCGTACCCGATAACTATTGTGCAGAAACACTGCAATAAGGTAGTATGGAGCATTTATCCATCACATCCCCTGATATGTGTGTCTTATACTGATGTTATATTCTCAGGTATGATCTTACTCTCGTGTACCCTTCATTTTAGCATTTGATCACTTGGAGGTAACTATCACTCGGTGTGGGAATCACATTACTGCCACTAGTGTCTCTTGTGATGGTTTCTGCCCCACAATCCAGGCAGTGTGCTTCTCTCTTATACAAAGTCTTCACTAGGTATGACCTTTTTTGCACGCGCCAATAACTATAAATCTGTGCTACTTCCAGCCCTGCAATAAAGGCCTCAGCCACCTTTCTCATTAGCAACCGATAAGTGCATGAGGTATAGACATACTCATTTTATTTTTTATTAGTCATTTTTTATAATACGTTATGTAATGGGAGAACATTGTCCCTGGATGACTTTTTGCCTTATGACTTATCATATACTTCTTTCCATTTTTTACACGTAGGATCGCATATTTTTGATCCCATTATACCAAATGGCGATGTCCATTTATCATTGAGCGTACATCTTCGCATTGTTGATATAGGTGGGTGTGCGTGCTGTACTTGTATCATTACCATTGTATGTGTTTCAGCTAGATAGGTATTTGTAGAATATACGATTTTTTCTTTTTTCTTTATTTTCATGTCCTCATGTTTATTATGTGCAGTATATGATCAAACTCATGATGCAGGTTTTGTAATATTTACATTATGTTATATTCTGTACTAATTTCATTTTTTGTATTTTCTTGTACATATTTCTTGTGATCTTAGATAATTTGATCCTTGATAACGACCGAAAAGAAACGGTCGAAACGTTGGATGAATTATCCTCAACTTTTTGCACTAATAAATTGATTCAGCATTCAAAAGGAAAGGTTTCATATGTCTTGAATTATTTCAGTGTGCCAGAATTATTACTATTTTTATTGACGCTGACAGGCTGACTGATCAAAATGAGCAAAGCGTGGATTACCCAGGCTTCTCAACTCCACCGGATGACAGCGGCCGACCTACCGGCAACTGTAATGTTCATTTATTGTGTATTCCCATGCACCGCTTCCCACCAAAACAAGGGTAGACCATCCTTGTGTTCTTCTTTCGTTGTGTCCTCCTCCTCATCATTCACCACATTATCATAGTCATGCTGCTGTGACGCCCCTGGACTAGTCAGGTCGTCACAGGGTACTGCACGCTCTTTTTCTACAGTGCAGGGCTCAACCCCCCATGGTCCTGGGTCTCCATCCTGCAGTGCTGCCTCCACCAGCATTCACAAATCCTAGTCACACCTTGCACCACACCTGTTAGGCACACCAGTGGGCTGCATAAGCAGGAATAGGGCCGCCTACCTAGGGGTCAGGCAGGGAGGTGGGAGGTGACAAGTCAGTTGAGTGGTAGTCCTCGAGCTGTGAGGAGCTCGGAGGAAGCTGGGAGTTGGAGCTCCCAGGGGAGAAGCAGATTGGGTTGCAGACGGTGGTCTGGACCTGGAGGAGATGGAGAGCCAGTCGTGGGAGATTGGGACTGGGTGCCTGGCTAGTTTTGGAGGATAGCCAGTAGCCGCAGTTCAATAGCCGGGCTGGGACCAAAAGCACGTCTGGGATACATGGACCCTAGGTCAAGGAGAAGCTTCAAGCAAACCGGCAATTAACCTGCGGAGGACAGGGGCTTTATGGAGTGTTCCCACGAAGCCCAGAGATCGGGGGCACTATCACAATGAGGGGGATAGGGCTTTCCTAGCAAGCAGCCCACTGAAACCCCAAGCAGGAGCTCCTGAGAACAGGCTCCTCTGCTACTCATAGTAAGGAGCGTGGCCCGGAAAGCTCCAAGCTGACGGGCCACAAAGGACACTCTAAACTACTGTGCTCGGAGGCAGGTCACGGACCACCAGCAGTGCTGCAGGGGACGGGACCCGGACGAGCTCCCCAAGAGGGCAGCGGCACCCAGAGACTTGGTTTACCACGTTGTCAGCGTCTGCTTTCCTCCTGAGTACCTGATCAGCCCCTGTTACCAGTGAGCCTGCGCTCCTCCTGCAATCCAACCCTTGAGCCACGAGTAGTGACACCCAGATCCGAGCCGTTCGGCCGCTTCTGGGGCGGGTCTCATCCGAGACACGGCTACCCTCACTATTAAGTCTGCATGGCTGTATATATTGGCGTAATAGATCATTTTTAGAAACCTACCTCAAAGAATCTCTTACATACACGGTGTGAGGCTGCGCTCACTGAATGTTCTGGGGAACTCGCTTGGCTGCTAGATTGAGGACCATTGGGTTGTGATTGGTTTCTATGTATACAGTCAGGCACTTTATATCAGGCACACACTAACTGCTATTCAGCAACGTAACAAAGCCTTCCCTCCGCTATACAGAAACGTAATACAACCCATTTCATCCATGGGTACGCCCGCATGGCATTGGATACACCAGCAGTGGTATCTAAGTGGAAGTATCGTACCCGCACTCACTGACCTCAGTCAGTATACAACCCCTTGTGTGAGGCTACCTTTCTGGAGCTTGAGCTGGGATCCCATAGACACCTAGGAAGATGGCCTCACTGGGATCACCAGCCAGGAACTGGGACTTGCTCCAGACACTGACTCCGGCCAGTCCAGATCCTCAGGAGGACTCCAACTTCCTAAGCACAGAGCGACCACAGGCTCCATACACTGACTCCGGCCAGTCCAGATCCTCAGAACGACTCCAGCTTCCTAAGCACAGAGCGACCACAAGCTCCATACATACCTGGCCTTCTGACAGCCCAGATCCTCAGGAGAACACCAGCTTCCTAGCCACAACGCGACCACAGGCTCCATACACCTGGCCTTCTGCCAGTCCAGATCCTCCTCAGGAGGACACCAGCTTCCTAAGCACAGAGCGACCACAAGCTCCATACATACCTGGCCTTCTGACAGTCCAGATCCTCAGAAGGACTCCAGCTTCCTAAGCACAGAGCGACCACAGGCTCCATACATACCTGGCATTCTGACAGTCCAGATCCTCAGAAGGACTCCAACTTCCTAAGCACAGAGCGACCACAGGCTCCATACACTGACTCCGGCCAGTCCAGATCCTCAGAACGACTCCAGCTTCCTAAGCACAGAGCGACCACAAGCTCCATACATACCTGGCCTTCTGACAGCCCAGATCCTCAGGAGAACACCAGCTTCCTAGCCACAACGCGACCACAGGCTCCATACACCTGGCCTTCTGCCAGTCCAGATCCTCCTCAGGAGGACACCAGCTTCCTAAGCACAGAGCGACCACAAGCTCCATACATACCTGGCCTTCTGACAGTCCAGATCCTCAGAAGGACTCCAGCTTCCTAAGCACAGAGCGACCACAGGCTCCATACATACCTGGCATTCTGACAGTCCAGATCCTCAGGAGGACTCGAACTTCCTAAGCACAGAGCGACCACAGGCTCCATACACTGACTCCGGCCAGTCCAGATCCTCAGAAGGACTCCAGCTTCCTAAGCACAGAGCGACTACAAGCTCCATACACCTGGCCTTCTGACAGTCCAGATCCTCAGGAGAACACCAGCTTCCTAGCCACAAAGCGACCACAGGCTCCAGACACCTGGCCTTCTGACAGTCCAGATCCTCAGAAGGACTCCAGCTTCCTAAGCACAGAGCGACCACAAGCTCCATACATACCTGGCCTTCTGACAGTCCAGATCCTCAGAAGGACTCCAACTTCCTAAGCACAGAGCGACCACAGGCTCCATACACTGACCCCTGACAGTCCAGATCCTCAGAAGGACTCCAGCTTCCTAAGCACAGAGCGACTACAAGCTCCATACATACCTGGCCTTCTGACAGTCCAGATCCTCAGAAGGACTCCAGCTTCCTAAGCACAGAGCGACCACAAGCTCCATACATACCTGGCCTTCTGACAGTCCAGATCCTCAGAAGGACTCCAGCTTCCTAAGCACAGAGCGACTACAAGCTCCATACATACCTGGCCTTCTGACAGTCCAGATCCTCAGGAGAACACCAGCTTCCTAGCCACAACGCGACCACAGGCTCCATACACCTGGCCTTCTGACAGTCCAGATCCTCAGGAGGACTCCAGCTTCCTAAGCACAGAGCGACCACAAGCTCCATACATACCTGGCCTTCTGACAGTCCAGATCCTCAGGAGGACACCACCTTCCTAAGCACAGAGCGACCACAGGCTCCATACACCTGGCCTTCTGACAGTCCAGATCCTCAGGAGGACTCCAGCTTCCTAAGCACAGAGCGACCACAGGCTCCATACACCTGGCCTTCTGACAGTCCAGATCCTCAGGAGGACTCCAGCTTCCTAAGCACAGAGCGACCACAAGCTCCATACATACCTGGCCTTCTGACAGTCTAGATCCTCAGGAGGACTCCAGTTTACTAAGCACAGAGCGACCACAGGTTCCATACACCTGGCCTTCTGACAGTCCAGATCCTCAGAAGCACTCCAGCTTCCTAAGCACAGAGCGACCACAGGCTCCATATACCTGGCTTTCTGACAGTCCAGATCCTCAGGAAGACTCCAGCTTCTTAAGCACAGAGTGACCACAGGCTCCATACACCTGGCCTTCTGACAGTCCAGATCCTCAGTAGGACACCAGGTTCCGAAGTACAGAGCAACCACAGGCTCCATACACCTGGCCTTCTGACAGTCCAGATTCTCAGGAGGACACCAGCTTCCTAAGCACAGAGCGACCACAGGCTCCATATACCTGGCTTTGTGACAGTCCAGATCCTCAGGAGAACACCAACTTCCTAAGCACAGAGCGACCACAGGCTCCATACACCTGGTCTTCTGACAGTCCAGATCCTCAGGAGGACACCAGCTTCCTAAGTACAGAGCAACCACAGGCTCCATACACCTGGCCTTCCGACAGTCGAGATCCTCAGGAGGACACCAGCTTCCTAAGTACAGAGCAACCACAGGCTCCATACACCTGGCCTTCTGACAGTCCAGATCCTCAGGAGGACACCAGCTTCCTAAGCACAGAGCGACCACAGGCTCCATACACCCGGCCTTCTGACAGTCCAGATCCTCAGGAGGACTCCAGCTTCCTAAGCACAGAGCGACCACAAGCTCCATACAACTGGCCTTCTGACAGCCCAGATCCTCAGGAGGACACCAGCTTCCTAAGTACAGAGCAACCACAGGCTCCATACACCTGGCCTTCCGACAGTCGAGATCCTCAGGAGGACACCAGCTTCCTAAGTACAGAGCAACCACAGGCTCCATACACCTGACCTTCTGACAGTCCAGATCCTCAGGAGGACTCCAGCTTCCTAAGCACAGAGTGACCACAGGCTCCATACATACCTGGCCTCCTAGCCAGAGTGTCTCCAGGCAAGTCTGCAGCCGGCTGTAAGCACACATGGCCTGCACACAGGGGGCCTCCAGGAACTAAACTGCTTCCAAGTGCAGAGAGACCATGTGACCAAACAACCAGTCTGTGATATCCCACCAGACACACCCCTGGGTGGAGGGAAGGGAATAGCCAGAGCCGCTTAGAACTCCAGCTGTTCTTAAAGGGAACCTGACCTTTAATACATTACCAAGACTTGTGGAGCTACAAGTTCCATAGTAAACATTTTCAGGTTTTACAATGCAGAGGACCTCCTCCACTGCAATAAATAGCGACCATTTACAATATATATACAATATATAATATGTAAACCCTTAGTTTCCCTCTGCTCTCTATACAGACACATCTGCAGGTTTTTCCCTCCACTCTCTATACAGACACCTGCACGTTTTTCCCTACTCTCTCTGTACAGACACATCTGCAGGTTTTTCCCTCCACTCTCTATACAGACACATCTGCAGGTTTTTCCCTCCATTCTCTATACAGACACATCTGCAGGTTTTCCTGTCCACTCTCTATAAAGACAAGGATGGTCACATTACTACAGGATGGGGACAAGAATGGGAACATAGTATACTACAAGATGGGACAAGGATGGGAACATTACTACAAGATGGGACAAGGATGGGAACATTACTACAAGATGGGGACAAAAATGAGCACATTACTACAGGATGAGGAAAAGGATGGGGCACATTATTACAAGGGGACAAGGATGGGTACATTACTACAAGATGGTATAAGGATGGGGTGGCCCATATACCCAGTCACGTCTGAGACCCCTGTAATAGTGTCACCCCCAGGCTGTTTCCAGTGACTATAATGGACTCAGGCCTGCAGTAGGAGTCCTTGTCCTGTATGTGGTGGGGGGTTGTGTGTATATTGTTCCCCTGCAGGGGCCGCCCTGATACACGGTTCTGCACACTGGCCGGAACCTGCCCTTCTTCAGGCTTGTACATGTATAAATGTATAACAGGGTGAGATGTGATTATGTCTCCTCATGGAGGGATTGAGCTACAGAGAGGTGACGAGTAACGTGGAGCGATCTCTGCTGTGGCCGGATCATGGTGCCACGTGGTGGACTATAGACTGGGGATCGTCGGCAGTGGAGGTCTGATCCATCACAGGCAGTAACGCTCTGCAGCGCCTGTATCCTCCGGGCGTCCCTGCTATACATCCGCGCCATTGTGCATCCCCGTCCATTCTCCAGCCACAAGCTTCCATAAGACTGACACATCTCGTGTGTACCCCTCTGTCCTGACCTGGGGCCGCTCCACACCAATCATATATTATATATATATATATATATATATATATATATATAAAGAGAATAAATGGGGGCGTTTACAGCTAATTCTAAAAATATTTTTCTATCAAAAATAGCGACAAAATCTTCCCCTCATCATTACATAAATAGAAAAGGGGAAGAAGGCGCCAGATTCAAGAACAGGACGGCCAGCAATGAGTTAATGAAAGACCCCAAAGGCCTGCGCTGTAAAAGTATACAACCCCCTACAGCGGCTCAATCAGCCCCAAACTGAGACAATATGAGGGGAGCAGAGCCGCAAACAATGATGAAGCCCACCCATCAAGACCCCGCGCAGCCCCAATAACCGCCTCCTGGTGACTTCACTATGATCTATGGCTGTAGCGGATGTTCCTGGGGCTGCGCCGGCTGCTGAGGATATTCCTGGGACTGCGCCAGATGCTGAGGATATTCCTGGGACTGCGCCGGCTGCTGAGGATATTCCTGGGGCTGCGCCGGCTGCTGAGGATATTCCTGGGGCTGCGCCGGCTGCTGAGGATATTCCTGGGGCTGCGCCGGCTGCTGAGGATATTCCTGGGGCTGCGCCGGCTGCTGCTGAGGATATTCCTGGGGCTCCGCCGGCTGCTGAGGATATTCCTGGGGCTGCGCCGGCTGCTGAGGATATTCCTGGGGCTGCGCCAGCTGCTGAGGATATTCCTGGGGCTGCGCCGGCTGCTGAGGATATTCCTGGGGATGCGCCGGCTGCTGAGGATATTCCTGGGGCTGCGCCGGCTGCTGAGGATATTCCTGGGGCTGCGCCGGCTGCTGAGGATATTCCTGGGGCTGCGCCGGCTGCTGAGGATATTCCTGGGGCTGCGCCGGCTGCTGAGGATATTCCTGGGGCTGCGCCTGCTGCTGAGGATATTCCTGGGGCTGCGCCGGCTGCTGAGGATATTCCTGGGGCTGCGCCGGCTGCTGAGGATATTCCTGGGACTGCGCCGGCTGCTGAGGATATTCCTGGGGCTGCGCCGGCTGCTGAGGATATTCCTGGGGCTGCGCCGGCTGCTGAGGATATTCCTGGGGCTGCGCCGGCTGCTGAGGATATTCCAGGGGCTCCGCCGGCTGCTGAGGATATTCCAGGGGCTCCGCCGGCTGCTGAGGATATTCCAGCGGCTGCGCCGGATGCTGAGGATATTCCAGGGGCTGCGCCGGATGCTGAGGATATTCCAGGGGCTGCGCCGGCTGCTGAGGCTGCGCCGGATGCTGAGGATATTCCAGGGGCTGCGCCGGCTGCTGAGGATATTCCTGGGACTGCGCTGGCTGCTGAGGATATTCCTGGGACTGCGCCGGATGCTGCTGAGGATATTCCTGGGGCTGCGCCGGCTGCTGCTGAGGATATTCCTGGGACTGCGCTGGATGCTGAGGATATTCCTGGGGCTGCGCCGGCTGCTGAGGTTATTCCTGGGGCTGCGCCGGCTGCTGCTGAGGATATTCCTGGGGCTGCGCCGGCTGCTGCTGAGGGTATTCCTGGGGCTGCGCCGGCTGCTGAGGATATTCCTGGGGCTGCGCCGGCTGCTGAGGATATTCCTGGGGCTGCGCCGGCTGCTGCTGAGGATATTCCTGGGGCTGCACCGGCTGCTGCTGAGGATATTCCTGGGGCTGCGCCGGCTGCTGCTGAGGATATTCCTGGGGCTGCGCCGGCTGCTGCTGAGGATATTCCTGGGGCTGCGCCGGCGGCTGCTGAGGATATTCCTGGGGCTGCGCCGGCTGCTGAGGATATTCCTGGGGCTGCGCCGGCTGCTGAGGATATTCCTGGGGCTGCGCCGGCTGCTGCTGAGGATATTCCTGGGGCTGCGCCGGCTGCTGCTGAGGATATTCCTGGGGCTGCGCCGGCTGCTGCTGAGGATATTCCTGGGGCTGCGCCGGCTGCTGCTGAGGATATTCCTGGGGCTGCGCCGGCTGCTGCTGAGGGTATTCCTGGGGCTGCGCCGGCTGCTGAGGATATTCCTGGGGCTGCGCCGGCTGCTGAGGATATTCCTGGGGCTGCGCCGGCTGCTGCTGAGGATATTCCTGGGGCTGCGCCAGCTGCTGAGGATATTCCTGGGGCTGCGCCGGCTGCTGAGGATATTCCTGGGGCTGCGCCGGCTGCTGAGGATATTCCTGGGGCTGCGCCGGCTGCTGAGGATATTCCTGGGGCTGCGCCGGCTGCTGAGGATATTCCTGGGGCTGCGCCGGCTGCTGAGGATATTCCTGGGGCTGCGCCGGCTGCTGCTGAGGATATTAGACCCTTTTCCACCTCCCGGATGTAGCCTTCAATCTTCCCCTTGCAGGTGTATGGGGTCTGTCATTAACTCTTTGCTGGCCGTCCTGTTCTTGAATCTGGCGCCTTCTTCACCTTTGTATGTAATGAGGATGTGACGTTTTTGTCGCTATTTTTGATAAATATGTTTAGAATCAGTTGTAATCGCCCCCATTTACTCTCCTTATATATATATTATATACGACCCTTGGCTCAGCCCCCGGCGGCTCCGAACCTCGAGGATTTCACCATCAATAAACGTCTCCCTTTTCTGCATTTCTCCTCGGCGTGCAGGGAATGCGGGACATGGATTAATGCGGGGACCGGTTTTATCACTTGCACCACCATTATTCTCGTCTGAGGGCACCACTTTTTTGTCCTACCATTATATATTATATTATAGCGCCCTCCCCTTATAACGCCTCTCCCAATATAATGCCCCTCCCCTTATAACGCCCCTCCCAATATAATGCCCCTCCCCTTATAACGCTCCTCTCCATATAATACTCCTCCCCTTATAACGCCGCTCCCATTATAATGCCCCTCCCCTTATAACACTCCTCCCCATATAATACTCCTCCCCTTATAACGCCCCTCCTATTATAATGCCCCTCCCCTTATAACTGTCCTCCCCTTATAATACCCCTCCCCTTATAACGCCCCTCCCCTTATAACGCCCCTCCCATTATAATACTCCTCCCCTTATAACGCCCCTCCCCTTATAACTGTCCTCCCCTTATAATACCCCTCCCCTTATAACGCCCCTCCCCTTATAACGCCCCTCCCATTATAATACTCCTCCCCTTATAACGCCGCTCCCATTATAATGCCCCTCCCCTTATAACACTCCTCCCCATATAATACTCCTCCCCTTATAACGCCCCTCCTATTATAATGCCCCTCCCCTTATAACTGTCCTCCCCTTATAACACCCCTCCCCTTATAACGCCCCTCCCATTATAATGCCCCTCCCATTATAATACTCCTCCCCTTATAACGCCCCTCCCCTTATAACGCCCCTCCCCTTATAACGCGCTTCCCCTTATAACGCTCCTCCCCATATAATGCGCTTCCCCTTATAACACCCCTCCCCTTACAATGCCTCCCCTTATAACGCTCCTCTCCATATAATACTCCTCCCCTTATAATGCCCCTCCCCTTATAACGCTCCTGCCTTTATAATGCCCCTCCCCATATAACGCCCCTCCCCATATAATGCCCCTCCCGTTACACGTCGTGGCTCTCTTGTTGCAAGGAATGAGGTGGTCCCCCATTCCTTGTCTGCCACGAGCCCTCCTGCTCAGCAGCGCCAAAGGTCTGGGAGACTGCGCAGTCTGCAGGAGTTGCCTCCTCAGAGACACGGCAGAAGGGTGACACCTAGTGGTTCTCCCCTTGCAAGGAATGGAGCAGTCTCCCATCCCTTGCCTGCCACGAGCTCTCCTGCTCAGCATCACAGAGGCTCTGGGAGGTTGCGCAGTGTGCAAAGAATAGATGCTCAGGGAAGCAGCAAGACTTCCCATGTCTCTGCACATTGTGAAACCGGGGATCCCGCCTTTATGACCCAGAGGCAGGAAGATGAGCATGTGCCCCATGTGACGTCTTCTGATTCGCTCACTGATATCACACGGCCCCATGACGAGGCTGGTGATGTGCTGAATCCTGACTGGCTGGGCCAGGACGTCACGAACCCTGATTGGGTCACGCCCGTCTCGCGCCCGCCCTTGGGTGGAGCTACACCTCCTTAAAAGCTCCCCCTGCCATCATGGCGGCGCGCGACCGTCCTTCTATGTTTGGATGTCTGGCAGCGTGCTGCCACGCCACTGCTCAGGCATTACTGTCTCTTGTGGGCTTGGCCCTTGCTGCTCCGGCAGTACCTCGTTTGCAGGCCGTGTTCCTGTCCCAGGTGAGCTCCTCAAGTCTCCATTGGACTCACCTGGTTATTGAAAGCACACGTGCGTGGGCACCTCTGTGCTACCCTCGTGCCATATTCTCGTGACTTCCACTGGCACACGTGCGTAGGCACCTCTGTGCGTCCCCGTGCAACAGGTACACCGAGCCGTGAGATCTGTGCCATACAACCCTCACGGGTTAGGGCAGATCGGTGTACATAGATCGTCTGTGACATTCCAGGCGATCGCTAGCAGCAACCCGCTCACTCTTCACCCACCATAGCGGCGGTCCCTTACACCGCACAGTGGACCTTGACCGGCGGAAGCAGTCCATATACCATCTTGGCACGCTTCCCCGGGTCCCCCTCGTAACACCCTCCCCTTATAACGCCCCTCCCCGTATAACGCTCCTCCCCTTATAACGCCCCTGCCATTATGCCACCCACTAGCGATCGTCCCTGTAGCTGACAGATCTGGCCGCTGTCTGCAGGGGGCGACGTTACCTGGTTATACAGGAAATCCTGGGCTTGCTTCTCGTAGTGCGACACAGCGCCGAACAGCCGACGTCTGCAAGACATAACAGCAGGTAACAGTGCTAGGAAACATAAACCCAGCTTTCCCACACCCCAGAGTGGTGGCCATATATGTAATCACCCAGCTTTCCCACACCCCAGAGTGGTGGCCATATATGTAATCACCCAGCTTTCCCTCACCCCAGAGTGGTGGCCATATATGTCATCACCCAGCTTTCCCACACCCCAGAGTGGTAGCCATATATGTAATCACCCAGCTTTCCCACACCCCAGAGTGGTGGCCATATATGTCATCACCCAGCTTTCCCTCACCCCAGAGTGGTGGCCATATATGTCATCACCCAGCTTTCCCACACCCCAGAGTGGTGGCCATATATGTCATCACCCAGCTTTCCCACACCCCAGAGTGGTGGCCATATATGTCATCACCCAGCTTTCCCACACCCCAGAGTGGTGGCCATATATGTCATCACCCAGCTTTCCCACACCCCAGAGTGGTGGCCATATATGTCATCACCCAGCTTTCCCACACCCCAGAGTGGTGGCCATATATGTCATCACCCAGCTTTCCCTCACCCCAGAGTGGTGGCCATATATGTAATAACCCAGCTTTCCCTCACCCCAGAGTGGTAGCCATATATGTAATCATCCAGCTTTCCCTCACCCCAGAGTGGTGGCCATATATGTCATCACCCAGCTTTCCCTCACCCCAGAGTGGTGGCCATATATGTCATCACCCAGCTTTCCCTCACCCCAGAGTGGTGGCCATATATGTCATCACCCAGCTTTCCATCACCCCAGAGTGGTGGCCATATATGTAATCACCCAGCTTTCCCACACCCCAGAGTGGTGGCCATATATGTCATCACCCAGCTTTCCCTCACCCCAGAGTGGTGGCCATATATGTAATCACCCAGCTTTCCCACACCCCAGAGTGGTGGCCATATATGTCATCACCCAGCTTTCCCTCACCCCAGAGTGGTGGCCATATATGTCATCACCCAGCTTTCCCTCACCCCAGAGTGGTGGCCATATATGTCATCACCCAGCTTTCCCTCACCCCAGAGTGGTGGCCATATATGTAATCACCCAGCTTTCCCACACCCCAGAGTGGTGGCCATATATGTAATCACCCAGCTTTCCCTCACCTCAGAGTGGTGTCCATATATGTCATCACCCAGCTTTCCCTCACCCCAGAGTGGTGGCCATATATGTCATCACCCAGCTTTCCCTCACCCCAGAGTGGTGGCCATATATGTAATCACCCAGCTTTCCCTCACCCCAGAGTGGTGGCCATATATGTAATCACCCAGCTTTCCCTCACCCCAGAGTGGTGGCCATATATGTCATCACCCAGCTTTCCCACACCCCAGAGTGGTGGCCATATATGTCATCACCCAGCTTTCCCACACCCCAGAGTGGTGGCCATATATGTAATCACCCAGCTTTCCCACACCCCAGAGAGGTGGCCATATATGTAATCACCCAGCTTTCCCACACCCCAGAGTGGTGGCCATATATGTCATCACCCAGCTTTCCCTCACCCCAGAGAGGTGGCCATATATGTAATCACCCAGCTTTCCCACACCCCAGAGTGGTGGCCATATATGTAATCACCCAGCTTTCCCTCACCCCAGAGAGGTGGCCATATATGTAATCACCCAGCTTTCCCACACCCCAGAGTGGTGGCCATATACGTCATCACCCAGCTTTCCCACACCCCAGAGTGGTGGCCATATATGTCATCACCCAGCTTTCCCTCACCCCAGAGTGGTGGCCATATATGTAATCACCCAGCTTTCCCTCACCCCAGAATGGTGGCCATATATGTAATCACCCAGCTTTCCCTCACCCCAGAGTGGTGGCCATATATGTCATCACCCAGCTTTCCCACACCCCAGAGTGGTGGCCATATATGTAATCACCCAGCTTTCCCTCACCCCAGAGTGGTGGCCATATATGTCATCACCCAGCTTTCCCACACCCCAGAGTGGTGGCCATATATGTCATCACCCAGCTTTCCCTCACCCCAGAGTGGTGGCCATATATGTAATCACCCAGCTTTCCCTCACCCCAGAGTGGTGGCCATATATGTAATCACCCAGCTTTCCCTCACCCCAGAGTGGTGGCCATATATGTCATCACCCAGCTTTCCCACACCCCAGAGTGGTGGCCATATATGTAATCACCCAGCTTTCCCACACCCGAGTGGTGGCCATATATGTAATCACCCAGCTTTCCCACATCCCAGAGTGGTGGCCATATATGTAATCACCCAGCTTTCCCTCACCCCAGAGTGGTGGCCATATATGTCATCACCCAGCTTTCCCACACCCCAGAGTGGTGGCCATATATGTCATCACCCAGCTTTCCCACACCCCAGAGTGGCGGCCATATATGTAATCACCCAGCTTTCCCACACCCCAGAGTGGTGGCCATATATGTCATCACCCAGCTTTCCCACATCCCAGAGTGGTGGCCATATATGTAATCACCCAGCTTTCCCTCACCCCAGAGTGGTGGCCATATATGTCATGACCCAGCTTTCCCTCACCCCAGAGTGGTGGCCATATATGTAATCACCCAGCTTTCCCACACCCCAGAGTGGTGGCCATATATGTCATCACCCAGCTTTCCCACATCCCAGAGTGGTGGCCATATATGTAATCACCCAGCTTTCCCTCACCCCAGAGTGGTAGCCATATATGTAATCACCCAGCTTTCCCTCACCCCAGAGTGGTGGCCATATATGTAATCACCCAGCTTTCCCTCACCCCAGAGTGGTGGCCATATATGTCATCACCCAGCTTTCCCACATCCCAGAGTGGTGGCCATATATGTAATCACCCAGCTTTCCCTCACCCCAGAGTGGTGGCCATATATGTCATGACCCAGCTTTCCCTCACCCCAGAGTGGTGGCCATATATGTAATCACCCAGCTTTCCCACACCCCAGAGTGGTGGCCATATATGTCATCACCCAGCTTTCCCACATCCCAGAGTGGTGGCCATATATGTAATCACCCAGCTTTCCCTCACCCCAGAGTGGTAGCCATATATGTAATCACCCAGCTTTCCCTCACCCCAGAGTGGTGGCCATATATGTAATCACCCAGCTTTCCCTCACCCCAGAGTGGTGGCCATATATGTAATCACCCAGCTTTCCCACACCCCAGAGTGGTGGCCATATATGTAATCACCTAGCTTTCCCTCACCCCAGAGTGGTGGCCATATATGTAATCACCCAGCTTTCCCTCACCCCAGAGTGGTGGCCATATATGTAATCACCCAGCCTTCCCACACCCCAGAGTGGTGGCCATATATGTCATCACCCAGACTTCCCACACCCCAGAGTGGTGGCCATATATGTCATCACCCAGTTTTCCCTCACCCCAGAGTGGTGGCCATATATGTCATCACCCAGCTTTCCCACACCCCAGAGTGGTGGCCATATATGTCATCACCCAGCTTTCCCACACCCCAGAGTGGTGGCCATATATGTAATCACCCAGCTTTCCCACACCCCAGAGTGGTGGCCATATATGTAATCACCCAGCTTTCCCTCACCCCAGAGTGGTGGCCATATATGTAATCACCCAGCTTTCCCTCACCCCAGAGTGGTGGCCATATATGTAATCACCCAGCTTTCCCACACCCCAGAGTGGTGGCCATATATGTCATCACCCAGCTTTCCCTCACCCCAGAGTGGTGGCCATATATGTAATCACCCAGCTTTCCCTCACCCCAGAGTGGCGGCCATATATGAATCTTCCTGCTTCTCTCTTGTGCTTCCCAGCTGGACTGAATAATCCCCCAGGTAAGCAGAGAGTTTGGGTGGATTCCAGGCCCCCCTCCCCCAGACCTAGGGACAGCAGCACTGCAGGGGGTGATTAACCTGCAGACAGGAGAATGGACAGAGAACCACACCTAAAATACGAACCTACATAAAATGATACACAACCCACAATATCACAGCACCACAGTGCTCATTCCCCTGTACTCTCCTTATATGCCTCATTCATTCCATGTCTATGATGTGTACGATTATTCATCTCTGTAATTTTGGACCAAGACGTTATGTTCATTATTTGTATTTATTCCTTTTCTTCATTTAAGTGCAGTATGTCCCACATTTCTCACCTCAGCTGGTCCCAGTACTCAGCGTGCTCCAGGCGATCTCCGAGACTCAGCTCCATCTGATCGTCTTCAGTCTGTGACAGACAAGATGGCGTCACTGTGAGAGCACCGCTTATCTCACACTCATACGGAGCTCATGCTCCACACATGAGAGGTGGTTACAATGTGTCAGTGCAGAATCCTCTGCAAACGGATCACAAGGCACATTGCCTGCTGAGCTGCAGGTTTGTTACAATGTATCTGTCTGGAATCCAGAATTACTATGAATGTGGTTATATTGTGCAGCTCTGGCGCTGGGGGGCCATGGCGTTCTGCCTGCACCCCCTATTGTGAATGGGTGAAGCATGTGGAGGGCAGTGAGGTGAAAAGCAAAAGCAGGTGGAGGGCGGCCGGAGTCCGGACACAGAGGGAAATAGGGGCAGTGAGGGGAAGAGGAGAAGGAGGTGGATGGCGGCCGGGGTCCGGACACAGGGGGAAATAGAGGCAGTGAGGAGAAAAGGAGAAGCAGGTGGAGGGCGGCCGGGGTCCGGACACAGGGGGAAATAGAGGCAGTGAGGAGAAAAGGAGAAGCAGGTGGAGGGTGGCCGGAGTCCGGACACAGAGGGAAATAGGGGCAGTGAGGGGAAGAGGAGAAGCAGATGGAGGGCGGCCGGAGTCCGGACACAGGGGGAAATAGAGGCAGTGAGGGAAATAGGAGAATAAGGTGGATGGCGGCCGGGGTCCGGACACAGAGGAAAATAGGGGCAGTGAGGAGAAAAGGAGAAGCAGGTGGAGGGCGGCCGGGGTCCGGACACAGAGGGAAATAGGGGCAGTGAGGAGAAAAGGAGAAGCAGGTGGAGGGCGACCAGAGTCCAGACACAGAGGGAAATAGGGGCAGTGAGGAGAAAAGGAGAAGCAGGTGGAGGGCGGCCGGGGTCCGGACACAGAGGGAAATAGGGGCAGTGAGGAGAAAAGGAGAAGCAGGTGGAGGGCGGCCGGGGTCCAGACACAGGGGGAAATAGGGGCAGTGAGGAGAAGAGGAGAAGCAGGTGGAGGGCGGCCGGAGTCCGGACACAGAGTAAAATAGGGGCAGTGAGGAGAAAAGGAGAAGCAGGTGGAGGGCGGCCGGAGTCCGGACACAGGGGGAAATAGAGGCAGTGAGGGGAAGAGGAGAAGCAGGTGGAGGGCGGCCGGAGTCCGGACACAGAGGGAAATAGAGGCAGTGAGGGGAAGAGGAGAAGCAGGTGGAGGGCGGCCGGAGTCCAGACACAGAGGGAAATAGGGGCAGTGAGGAGAAAAGGAGAAGCAGGTGGAGGGCGGCCGGGGTCCGGACAGAGAGGGAAATAGGGGCAGTGAGGAGAAGAGGAGAAGCAGGTGGAGGGCGGCCAGAGTCCGGACACAGGGGGAAATAGGGGCAGTGAGGGGAAGAGGAGAAGCAGGTGGAGGGTGGCCGGAGTCCAGACACAGAGGGAAATAGGGGCAGTGAGGGGAAGAGGAGAAGCAGGTGGAGGGCGGCCAGAGTCCGGACACAGAGGGAAATAGAGGCAGTGAGGGGAAGAGGAGAAGCAGGTGGAGGGCGGCCGGGGTCCGGACACAGGGGGAAATAGGGGCAGTGAGGGGAAGAGGAGAAGCAGGTGGAGGGTGACCAGAGTCCGGACACAGAGGGAAATAGGGGCAGTGAGGGGAAGAGGAGAAGCAGGTGGAGGGTGGCCGGAGTCCGGACACAGAGGGAAATAGAGGCAGTGAGGGGAAGAGGAGAAGCAGGTGGAGGGTGACCAGAGTCCGGACACAGGGGGAAATAGGGGCAGTGAGGGGAAGAGGAGAAGCAGGTGGAGGGTGGCCGGAGTCCAGACACAGAGGGAAATAGGGGCAGTGAGGAGAAAAGGAGAAGCAGGTGGAGAGCGACCAGAGTCCGGACACAGGGGGAAATAGGGGCAGTGAGGGGAAGAGGAGAAGCAGGTGGAGGGCGGCCGGGGTCCGGACACAGGGGGAAATAGGGGCAGTGAGGAGAAAAGGAGAAGCAGGGGAGGGCGGCCGGAGTCCGGACACAGAGGGAAATAGGGGCAGTGAGGAGAAAAGGAGAAGCAGGTGGAGGGCGGCCGGGGTCCGGACAGAGAGGGAAATAGGGGCAGTGAGGGGAAGAGGAGAAGCAGGTGGAGGGCGGCCAGAGTCCGGACACAGGGGGAAATAGGGGCAGTGAGGGGAAGAGGAGAAGCAGGTGGAGGGTGGCCGGAGTCCAGACACAGAGGGAAATAGAGGCAGTGAGGGGAAGAGGAGAAGCAGGTGGAGGGCGGCCGGGGTCCGGACACAGGGGGAAATAGGGGCAGTGAGGGGAAGAGGAGAAGCAGGTGGAGGGCGGCCGGGGTCCGGACAGAGAGGGAAATAGGGGCAGTGAGGGGAAGAGGAGAAGCAGGTGGAGGGCGGCCAGAGTCCGGACACAGGGGGAAATAGGGGCAGTGAGGGGAAGAGGAGAAGCAGGTGGAGGGTGGCCGGAGTCCAGACACAGAGGGAAATAGGGGCAGTGAGGGGAAGAGGAGAAGCAGGTGGAGGGTGACCAGAGTCCGGACACAGAGGGAAATAGGGGCAGTGAGGGGAAGAGGAGAAGCAGGTGGAGGGTGGCCGGAGTCCGGACACAGAGGGAAATAGAGGCAGTGAGGGGAAGAGGAGAAGCAGGTGGAGGGTGACCAGAGTCCGGACACAGGGGGAAATAGGGGCAGTGAGGGGAAGAGGAGAAGCAGGTGGAGGGCGGCCGGAGTCCGGACACAGGGGGAAATAGGGGCAGTGAGGGGAAGAGGAGAAGCAGGTGGAGGGCGACCAGAGTCCGGACACAGAGGGAAATAGGGGCAGTGAGGAGAAGAGGAGAAGCAGGTGGAGGGCGACCAGAGTCCGGACACAGGGGGAAATAGGGGCAGTGAGGGGAAGAGGAGAAGCAGGTGGAGGGTGGCCGGAGTCCGGACACAGAGGGAAATAGGGGCAGTGAGGAGAAAAGGAGAAGCAGGTGGAGGGCGGCCGGGGTCCGGACACAGAGGGAAATAGGAGCAGTGAGGGGAAGAGGAGAAGCAGGTGGAGGGTGGCCGGAGTCCGGACACAGAGGGAAATAGGGGCAGTGAGGGGAAGAGGAGAAGCAGGTGGAGGGTGGCCGGAGTCCGGACACAGGGGGAAATAGGGGCAGTGAGGGGAAGAGGAGAAGCAGGTGGAGGGTGGCCGGAGTCCAGACACAGAGGGAAATAGGGGCAGTGAGGAGAAAAGGAGAAGCAGGTGGAGGGCGGCCGGAGTCCGGACACAGAGGGAAATAGGGGCAGTGAGGGGAAGAGGAGAAGCAGGTGGAGGGCGGCCGGGGTCCGGACACAGGGGGAAATAGGGTCAGTGAGGAGAAAAGGAGAAGCAGGTGGAGGGCGACCAGAGTACGGACACAGAGGGAACGACGGGCAGTGAGGGCAAGAGGAGAATTAGTGGCACTGGTGGGATCTCTTCCCGATCTCCCTGATGATTGGTGGCAGTGGTGGGGTATATTTCTTCTCTCCTTGATGATTGGTGGCAGTGGTGGGGTATATTTCTTCTCTCCTTGATGATTGGTGGCAGTGGTGGGGTATATTTCTTCTCTCCTTGATGATTGGTGGCAGTGGTGGGGTATATTTCTTCTCTCCTTGACGATTGGTGGCAGTGGTGGGGTATATTCCTGCTCTCCCTGGCGATTGGTGGCGATGGCAGCGGTGGTTCTGACAGGACACATTGTAACAAACCCTCAGCTGTTCTACATATGATTATATATATTGTCTGGGAGGTGGAGGACTCACCGTTCGGGCCAGCGGGGGCCGGTGGTCTCCTCCGAGGTGCAGGCGGAGCTGCAGACTGCGTCTCCTTTGTAGAGCAGAGTGACTGCGCAGACTGTGACTCCTGCAACACAGACCAGAGCTGAGATACAGGGAGAAGAGAAAGTATCCCAGCCCCGAGAACAGCGTATCTAAGCTCATGGATGGCAGTGTGTCTAACCTCATCACTAAGGGCAGTGTATCTAGGCTCATCAGTAGGGGCAGTGTATCTAGGCTCATCACTAGGGGCAGTGTATCTAGGCTCATCACTAAGAGCAGTGTATCTAGGCTCATCACTAGGGGCAGTGTATCTAGGCTCATCACTAGGGGCAGTGTATCTAGGCTCATCACTAAGAGCAGTGTATCTAGGCTCATCACTAGGGGCAGTGTATCTAGGCTCATCACTAGGGCAGTGTATCTAGGCTCATCACTAGAGCAGTGTATCTAGGCTCATCACTAAGAGCAGTGTATCTAGGCTCATCACTAGGGGCAGTGTATCTAGGCTCATCACTAGGAGCAGTGTATCTAGGCTCATCACTAGGGGCAGTGTATCTAGCTCATCAGTAAGAGCAGTGTATCTAGGCTCATCACTAGGGGCAGTGTATCTAGGCTCATCACTAGGGGCAGTGTATCTAGGCTCATCACTAGGGGCAGTGTATCTAGGCTCATCAGTAAGAGCAGTGTATCTAGGCTCCTCACTAGGGCCAGTGTATCTAGGCTCATCACTAGGGGCAGTGTATCTAGGCTCATCACTAGGGGCAGTGTATCTAGGCTCATCACTAGGGGCAGTGTATCTAGGCTCATCACTAGGGGCAGTGTATCTAGGCTCATCACTAGGGGCAGTGTATCTAGGCTCATCACTAAGGGCAGTGTATCTAGGCTCATCACTAGGGGCAGTGTATCCAGGCTCATCACTAAGAGCAGTGTATCTAGGCTCATCACTAGGGGCAGTGTATCCAGGCTCATCACTAAGAGCAGTGTATCTAGGCTCATCACTAGGGGCAGTGTATCTAGGCTCATCACTAAGGGCAGTGTATCTAGGCTCATCACTAGGGGCAGTGTATCCAGGCTCATCACTAGAGGCAGTGTATCTAGGCTCATCACTAGGGCAGTGTATCTAGGCTCATCACTAGGGGCAGTGTATCTAGGCTCATCACTAAGAGCAGTGTATCTAGGCTCCTCACTAGGGGCAGTGTATCTAGGCTCATCACTAGGGGCAGTGTATCTAGGCTCATCACTAGGGCAGTGTATCTAGGCTCATCACTAGGGGCAGTGTATCTAGGCTCATCACTAGGGGCAGTGTATCTAGGCTCATCACTAGGGGCAGTGTATCTAGGCTCATCACTAGGGGCAGTGTATCTAGGCTCCTCACTAGGGGCAGTGTATCTAGGCTCATCACTAGGGGCAGTGTATCTAGGCTCATCACTAGGGGCAGTGTATCTAGGCTCCTCACTAAGAGCAGTGTATCTAGGCTCCTCACTAGGGGCAGTGTATCTAGGCTCATCACTAGGGGCAGTGTATCTAGGCTCATCACTAGGGGCAGTGTATCTAGGCTCGTCTCTAGGGGCAGAGCATCTAAGCTCATCAGTAGGGGCAGAGCATCTAAGCTCATCAGTAGGGGCAGAGCATCTAAGCTCATCAGTAGGGGCAGTGTATCTAGGCTCATCACTAGGGGCAGTGTATCTAGGCTCATCACTAAGGGGCAGTGTATCTAGGGCTCATCACTAGGGGCAGTGTATCTAGGCTCGTCTCTAGGGGCAGTGTATCTAGGCTCATCACTAGGGGCAGAGCATCTAAGCTCATCAGTAGGGGCAGTGTATCTAAGCTCATCACTAGGGGCAGTGTATCTAGGCTCATCACTAGGGGCAGTGTATCTAGGCTCATCACTAGGGGCAGTGTATCTAGGCTCATCACTAGGGGCAGTGTATCTAGGCTCATCACTAGGGGCAGTGTATCTAGGCTCATCACTAGGGGCAGTGTATCTAGGCTCATCACTAGGGCAGTGTATCTAGGCTTATCACTAGGGGCAATGTATCTAGGCTTATCACTAGGGGCAATGTATCTAGGCTTATCACTAGGGGCAGTGTATCTAGGCTCGTCTCTAGGGGCAGAGCATCTAAGCTCATCAGTAGGGCAGAGCATCTAAGCTCATCAGTAGAGGCAGTGTATCTAGGCTCATCACTAGGGGCAGTGTATCTAGGCTCATCACTAGGAGCAGTGTATCTAGGCTCATCACTAAGAGCAGTGTATCTAGGCTCATCACTAGGGGCAGTGTATCTAGGCTCGTCTCTAGGGGCAGAGCATCTAAGCTCATCAGTAGGGGCAGAGCATCTAAGCTCATCAGTAGGGGCAGAGCATCTAAGCTCATCACTAGGGGCAGTGTATCTAGGCTCATCACTAGGGGCAGTGTATCTAGGCTCATCACTAGGGGCAGTGTATCTAGGCTCGTCTCTAGGGGCAGTGTATCTAGGCTCATCACTAGGGGCAGAGCATCTAAGCTCATCAGTAGGGGCAGTGTATCTAAGCTCATCACTAGGGGCAGTGTATCTAGGCTCATCACTAGGGGCAGTGTATCTAGGCTCATCACTAGGGGCAGTGTATCTAGGCTCATCACTAGGGGCAGTGTATCTAGGCTCATCACTAGGGGCAGTGTATCTAGGCTCATCACTAGGGGCAGTGTATCTAGGCTCATCACTAGGGGCAGTGTATCTAGGCTCATCACTAGGGGCAGTGTATCTAGGCTCGTCTCTAGGGGCAGTGTATCTAGGCTCGTCTCTAGGGGCAGTGTATCTAGGCTCGTCTCTAGGGGCAGAGCATCTAAGCTCATCAGTAGGGGCAGAGCATCTAAGCTCATCAGTAGGGGCAGAGCATCTAAGCTCATCAGTAGGGGCAGTGTGTGAGGAATATGGCAGATCCGTACCTGCCAATCATATGTATTTCCACACATCCAATACTAAGACCCTGGAATAAATGGCAGGTGACACAGATAATCATAGAAAGGAGGAAGCCCCCGACCAGAGCAGACCCCCTGGTGACAAAAGTAATGCAGCTAGGGAAGTTAGCAGGAGATTGCTAGTTTCTGAGAAGCTTCATAGGGTGACCTGCCAGACAGAGGCTCCCGGATAAAAAGTATAAAATTGAGGTGTTTGTAGCTCCCACAAATATACCAGGCATATTTTCAGCCTCAGGTCAGTGTGTATCAGCCCATATTTAGCCGAGGAAAGACAATAGACCCATCATGTTTCCTAGCTATGGATAGATAAAATCATAATAGGAAACCTCTTCCATGTGGGATGCTCAGAGGTGGAGATATAGGGAAAGCTGCCAATTCACAATTCTCTGGAACCTGAAGGCACATGTCATGTGAAGCCCTGTCATAGGTCACCAGTTGGGGGGTTTATGGGAGTACTTGGGTTATTAAAAACCAAAGTGGACATTTTGGAGGGGATCGTTCTCTGAGAGGTCACGTCCAGTAAACGTGTGGGGTGTCCCAAGGAAACCAGTGACTCCTTAGCGCCTCCCCTGTGCCGAGCCAGCACCAGGCCTAGTCACAAGGAAATCAGTGGCTCCACAGCGCCTCCCCTGTGCCGAGCCAGCACCAGGCCTTGTCACAAGGAAACCAGTGACTCCACAGCGCCTCCCCTGTGCGGAGCCAGCACCAGGTCTAGTCACAAGGAAACCAGTGACTCCACAGCGCCTCCCCTGTGCCGAGCCAGCACCAGGCCTAGTCACAAGGAAACCAGTGACTCCACAGCGCCTCCCCTGTGCCGAGCCAGCACCAGGCCTAGTCACAAGGAAACCATTGTCTCCACAGCACCTCCCCTGTGCCGAGCCAACACCAGGCCTAGTCACAAGCAAACCAGTGACTCCACAGCGCCTCCCCTGTGCTGAGCCAACACCAGGCCTAGTCACAAGGAAACCAGTGACTCCACAGCGCCTCCCCTGTGCCGAGCCAGCACCAGGCCTAGTCACAAGGAAACCAGTGACTCCACAGCGCATATCCTGTGCCGAGCCAGCACCAGGCCTAGTCACAAGGAAACCAGTGACTCCACAGCGCCTCCCCTGTGCCGAGCCAGCACCAGGCCTAGTCACAAGGAAACCATTGTCTCCACAGCACCTCCCCTATGCCGAGCCAACACCAGGCCTAGTCACAAGGAAACCATTGGCTCCACAGCGCCTCCCCTGTGCCGAGCCAGCACCAGGCCTAGTCACAAGGAAACCATTGTCTCCACAGCGCCTCCCCTGTGCCGAGCCAGCACCAGGCCTAGTCACAAGGAAACCAGTGACTCCACAGCGCCTCCCCTGTGCTGAGCCAGTACCAGGCCCAGTCACAAGGAAACCATTGACTCCACAGCACCTCCCCTGTGCCGAACCAGCACCAGGCCTAGTCACAAGGAAACCATTGTCTCCACAGCACCTCCCCTGTGCCGAGCCAACACCAGGCCTAGTCACAAGGAAACCAGTGACTCCACAGCGCCTCCCCTGTGCTGAGCCAGCACCAGGCCTAGTCACAAGGAAACCATTGTCTCCACAGCACCTCCCCTGTGCCGAGCCAACACCAGGCCTAGTCACAAGGAAACCAGTGACTCCACAGCGCCTCCCCTGTGCCGAGCCAGCACCAGGCCTAGTCACAAGGAAACCAGTGACTCCACAGCGCCTCCCCTGTGCCGAGCCAACACCAGGCCTAGTCACAAGGAAACCAGTGGCTCCACAGCGCCTCCCCTGTGCCGAGCCAACACCAGGCCTAGTCACAAGGAAACCATTGTCTCCACAGCGCCTCCCCTGTGCCGAACCAGCACCAGGCCTAGTCACAAGGAAACCAATGGCTCTACAGCGCCTCCCCTGTGCCGAGCCAACACCAGGTCTAGTCACAAGCAAACCATTGGCTCCACAGCGCCTCCCCTGTGCCGAGCCAGCACCAGGCCTAGTCACAAGGAAACCATTGTCTCCACAGCGCCTCCCCTGTGCCGAACCAGCACCAGGCCTAGTCACAAGGAAACCAGTGACTCCACAGCGCCTCCCCTGTGCGGAGCCAGCACCACGCCTAGTCACAAGGAAACCATTGGCTCTACAGCGCCTCCCCTGTGCGGAGCCAGCACCACGCCTAGTCACAAGGAAACCATTGGCTCCACAGCGCCTCCCCTGTGCCGAGCCAGCACCACGCCTAGTCACAAGGAAATCAGTGGCTCCACAGCGCCTCCCCTGTGCCGAGCCAGCACCAGGCCTAGTCACAAGGAAATCAGTGGCTCCACAGCGCCTCCCCTGTGCCGAGCCAACACCAGGCCTAGTCACAAGGAAACCAGTGACTCCACAGCGCCTCCCCTGTGCTGAGCCAGCACCAGGCCTAGTCACAAGGAAACCAGTGACTCCACAGCGCCTCCCCTGTGCCGAGCCAGCACCAGGCCTAGTCACAAGGAAATCAGTGGCTCCACAGCGCCTCCCCTGTGCCGAGCCAACACCAGGCCTAGTCACAAGGAAACCAGTGACTCCACAGCGCCTCCCCTGTGCTGAGCCAACACCAGGCCCAGTCACAAGGAAATCAGTGACTCCACAGCGCCTCCCCTGTGCCGAGCCAACACCAGGCCTAGTCACAAGGAAACCATTGTCTCTACAGCGCCTCCCCTGTGCTGAGCCAGCACCAGGCCTAGTCACAAGGAAACCAGTGACTCCACAGCGCCTCTCCTGTGCCGAGCCAGCACCAGGCCTAGTCACAAGGAAACCAGTGACTCCACAGCGCATATCCTGTGCCTAGCCAACACCAGGCCTAGTCACAAGGAAACCAGTGACTCCACAGTGCCTCCCCTGTGCCGAGCCAGCACCAGGCCTAGTCACAAGGAAACCAGTGACTCCACAGCGCGTCCCCTGTGCCGAGCCAACACCAGGCCTAGTCACAAGGAAATCAGTGGCTCCACAGCGCCTCCCCTGTGCCGAGCCAGCACCAGGCCTAGTCACAAGGAAACCAGTGACTCCACAGCGCCTCCCCTGTGCTGAGCCAGCACCAGGCCCAGTCACAAGGAAATCAGTGACTCCACAGCGCCTCCCCTGTGCGGAGCCAACACCAGGCCTAGTCACAAGGAAACCATTGGCTCTACAGCACCTCCCCTGTGCCGAACCAGCACCAGGCCTAGTCACAAGGAAACCAGTGACTCCACAGCGCCTCCCCTGTGCCGAGCCAACACCAGGCCTAGTCACAAGAAAACCATTGTCTCCACAGCACTTCCCCTGTGCCGAGCCAGCACCAGGCCTAGTCACAAGGAAACCAGTGACTCCACAGCGCCTCCCCTGTGCCGAGCCAGCACCAGGCCTAGTCACAAGGAAACCAGTGACTCCACAGCGCCTCCCCTGTGCCGAGCCAGCACCAGGCCTAGTCACAAGGAAACTGGTAACTGATCCATCTATATATCTGCCCGCTCCTATATCTTACCTGTATCTGCATTTCTGACCATAATCTCTGTAAATTTCTTGTGTATACAGTGTATTATCTGGTGTGCCCTGAAGGCGATTAAATATATAATTTATTCTTGGGCTGTTTCTGTTATCTCGATCCCTGAACCCCATGTCTGTGAGCTCTGTATTATATTACAGGCTACCTGGACTGGTTTCTGGCCCGATATAATCCTGCTAATGGACCAGGCCTATATCTGACGAGCACCTGCTGGCAGACTACCCGGCTGGCCGGCCCGGTTTCACTAGGGCTAGTGAAAAGGGTCTGTCTGGGGGTCGCCCCCGTGCCTATGTGGATGTGTAACACTGCACCAAGCCGACCTTATGTACCCCTTGGAGTGCGGAGCGTCAGGTGTTGGGGGAAGTAACAAGATGGTATCGCGTGGCCCGGACACATTAGAGACGTCAGGGTGGGGCTGCGAGGTGCGGTTTCATCACAGATTGGTGACAGCGGTTCCATGTCTGCGTGACCCTCCTGGCTGTTCATGACAGTGTATCTAAGCTCATCATTAGGGGCAGTGTATCTAGTCTCATCACTAGGAGCAGTGTATCTAAACTCATCACTAGCGTAGAGTATCTAAGCTCATCACTAGGGGCAGAGTATCTAAGCTCATCACTAGGGGCAGTGTATCTAGTCTCATCACTAGGAGCAGTGTATCTAATCTCATCGCTAGGGTAGAGTATCTAAGCTCATCACTAGGGGCAGAGTATCTAAGCTCATCACTAGGGGCAGAGTATCTAAGCTCATCACTAAGGCAGTGTATCTAGGCTCATCACTAGGGCAGAGTATCTAAGCTCAGCACTAGTGTAGTGTATCTAAGCTGTGTGATTGGCTGCACCTCCTGCTGGACACGATTCTCCCTGCAGCCAATCCCTGGGCACAGTTTAATCACGGCTGTGAAGGGTACCGCAGTGCCGATCTTGTACCGCAGTGCCGATCTTGTACCGCAGTGCAGAGCTTGTACCGCAGTGCCAAGCTTGTATCGCAGTGCCAAGCTTGTATCGCAGTGTCGATCTTGTAGCGCAGTGCTGAGCTTGTAACCCAGTGCCGAGCTTGTAGCACAGTGCCAAGCTTGTATCGCAGTGTCGATCTTGTAGCGCAGTGCTGAGCTTGTAACCCAGTGCAGAGCTTGTAGCACAGTGCCAAGCTTGTACCAGAGTGTCGATCTTGTAGCGCAGTGCTGAGCTTGTACCACAGTGCCGAGCTTGTTCCGCAGTGCCAAGCTTGTACCACAGTGCCGAACTTGTACCGCAACATTGATCTTGTAGTGCAGTGCAGAGCTTGTCCCACAGTGCCAAACTTGTAGCGCAGTGCCGAGCTTGTAGCGCAGTGCCGAGCTTGTAGCGCAGTGCCGAGCTTGTAGCGCAGTGTCGATCTTGTACCGCAGTGTCGAGCTTGTACCGCAGTGTCGAGCTTGTACCGCAGTGTCGAGCTTGTACCGCAGTTTCGAGCTTGTACCACAGTGTCGAGCTTGTACCGCAGTGTCGAGCTTGTACCACAGTGTCGAGCTTGTACCGCAGTTTCGAGCTTGTACTGCAGTGCTGAGCTTGTAGCCCAGTGCCGAGCTTGTAGCACAGTGTCGATCTTGTAGCGCAGTGCCGAGCTTTTACCGCAGTGCCGAGCTTCTTCCACAGTGCCGAGCTTGTACCACACTGCCGAGCTTGTATCGCAGTGCCGAGCTTGTTCCGCAGTGCCGAGCTTGTTCCGCAGTGCCGAGCTTGTACCGCAGTGCCGAGCTTGTACCGCAGTGCCGAGCTTGTACCGCAGTGCCGAGCTTGTACCGCAGTGCCGAGATTGTACCGCAGTGCCGAGATTGTACCGCAGTGTCGAGCTTGTAGCGCAGTGCTGAGCACCGTCTGGTTGGTATAATCAGGGCCAATGGCAGGAGTCCGGTGGGCACTACCTCCGGCCTGTCACTGCTCTGTGGTGCAGAGCGGGAACATCCTGCAGATGATCATTGGAGCATTGCGCAACATGTGTGCTCTGGGGTCATGTGATCAGTAAGGACACACCCACCATGCCAGACATGCGGATGTGTCTCTGCCTCTGATTGGCTCCAGAAATGATAGATCCATGGATCAGACAGATGCCCCTGATGAAGCCGAGCAGCCGGCGAAACATAATGACATCTCTGACTGCAGACTCCAGCACTCGATATCACTGAATGCTGAGAGTCGCGGGGTGAAGGCATCAATACGCACACATGGCGGATACTCACGGCTGCAGATACTCATCCAGACCGCAGATACTCAGTGCAGGCTCCGCCTCCAGCCCGAGCATTCTCTTTGGCACAGCCGGCGGCAGGGACGGGTACAGGTGCTGCACAGGGACCGAGGGCGGCTGAAGTGACGGAGGATATGGAGGATCATTGATCTGCTGCAGAATGGCAACGAATAAATCTTCTACAAGGACGGAATCTGGAGGCAAAAAAGAGAAGGTTACAGGAAAATCACCAGAAATCCCACCCCGAGACCCCTGAGACCCCCCCCCCCCCCCCCCCCGAGACCCCCGCAGCAACCGTAGAATTAAGGAAGCCCCCCACAGCTGGACCCCGATATAGCAGATAACACCAAAACTGCAGCACTACTGGGTCCACTCACCCCCGTATGCAGTGTCATGCCAGCGCCTCCCCGTACACAGTGCCATCACAGCGCCTCCCCGTACACAGTGCCATCACAGCTCCTCCCCGTACACAGTGCCATCACAGCGCCTCCCCGTACACAGTGCCATCACAGCACCTCCCCGTACACAGTGCCATCACAGCACCTCCCCGTACACAGTGCCATCACAGCGCCTCCCCGTATATAGTGTCATCACAGAGCCACTCCCCATATACAGTGCCATCACAGCGCCTCCCCGTATATAGTGTCATCACAGAGCCACTCCCCATATACAGTGCCATCACAGCGCCTCCCCGTATATAGTGTCATCACAGAGCCACTCCCCATATACAGTGCCATCACAGCGCCTCCCCGTATATAGTGTCATCACAGAGCCACTCCCCATATACAGTGCCATCACAGCGCCTCCCCGTACACAGTGCCATCACAGAGCCACTCCCCATATACAGTGCCATCACAGCGCCTCCCCGTATATAGTGTCATCACAGAGCCACTCCCCATATACAGTGCCATCACAGCGCCTCCCCGTATATAGTGTCATCACAGAGCCACTCCCCATATACAGTGCCATCACAGCGCCTCCCCGTATATAGTGTCATCACAGAGCCACTCCCCATATACAGTGCCATCACAGCGCCTCCCCGTACACAGTGCCATCACAGCACCTCCCCGTACACAGTGCCATCACAGCGCCTCCCCGTACACAGTGCCATCACAGCGCCTCCCCATACACAGTGCCATCACAGCACCTCCCCGTACACAGTGCCATTACAGCGCCTCCCCGTACACAGTGCCATCACAGCACCTCCCCGTACACGGTGCCATCACAGCGCCTCCCCGTACACAGTGCCATCACAGCGCCTCCCCGTACACAGTGCCATCACAGCACCTCCCCGTACACAGTGCCATCACAGCACCTCCCCGTACACAGTGCCATTACAGCGCCTCCCCGTACACAGTGCCATCACAGCACCTCCCAGTACACGGTGCCATCACAGCGCCTCCCCGTACACAGTGCCATCACAGCGCCTCCCCGTACACAGTGCCATCACAGCACCTCCCCGTACACAGTGCCATTACAGCGCCTCCCCGTACACAGTGCCATCACAGCACCTCCCCGTACACAGTGCCATCACAGCGCCTCCCCGTACACAGTGTCATCACAGCGCCTCCCCGTACACAGTGCCATCACAGCGCCTCCCCGTACACAGTGCCATCACAGCGCCTCCCCGTATATAGTGTCATCACAGAGCCACTCCCCATATACAGTGCCATACCAGCGCCTCCTTGTATACAGTGTCATACAGTGCCTCCCCGTACACAGTGCCATCACAGCGCCTCCCCGTACACAGTGCCATCACAGCGCCTCCCTGTATACAGTGTCATCACAGCGCCTCCCCGTACACAGTACCTCCACGTACACAGTGCCATCACAGTACCTCCCCGTACACAGTGTATCACAGCGCCTCCCCGTTCACAGTGCCATCACAGCGCCTCCCCGTACACAGTGCCATCACAGCACCTCCCAGTACACAGTGCCATCACAGCACCTCCCCGTACACAGTGCCATCACAGCGCCTCCCCGTACACAGTGCCATCACAGCGCCTCCCTGTATACAGTGTCATCACAGCGCCTCCCCGTACACAGTACCTCCCCGTACACAGTGCCATCACAGTACCTCCCCGTACACAGTGTATCACAGCACCTCCCCGTTCACAGTGCCATCACAGCGCCTCCCCGTACACAGTGCCATCACAGCACCTCCCAGTACACAGTGCCATCACAGCACCTCCCCGTACACAGTGCCATCACAGCGCCTCCCCGTACACAGTGCCATCACAGCGCCTCCCCGTACACAGTGCCATCACAGCGCCTCCCCGTACACAGTGCCATCACAGCACCTCCCAGTACACAGTGCCATCACAGCGCCTCCCCGTACACAGTGCCATCACAGCACCTCCCCGTACACAGTGCCATCACAGCGCCTCCCCGTACACAGTGCCATCACAGCGCCTCCCCGTACACAGTGCCATCACAGCACCTCCCAGTACACAGTGTCATCACAGCGCCTCCCCGTACACAGTGCTATCACAGCGCCTCCCCGTACACAGTGCCATCACAGCGCCTCCCCGTACACAGTGTCATCACAGCGCCTCCCCGTACACAGTGTCATCACAGCGCCTCCCCGTACACAGTGCCATCACAGCGCCTCCCCGTACACAATGCCATCACAGCGCCTTCCCATACACAGTGCCATCACAGCGCCTCCCCGTACACAATGCCATGACAGCGCCTCCCCGTACACAGTGCCATCACAGCGCCTCCCCGTACACAGTGCCATCACAGCGCCTCCCCATACACAGTGCCATCACAGCACCTCCCAGTACACAGTGCCATCACAGCGCCTCCCCGTACACAATGCCATAACAGCGCCTCCCCGTACACAGTGCCATCACAGCGCCTCCCCGTACACAGTGCCATCACAGCACCTCCCCGTACACAGTGCCATCACAGCACCTCCCAGTACACAGTGTCATCACAGCGCCTCCCCGTACACAGTGTCATCACAGCGCCTCCCCGTACACAGTGTCATCACAGCGCCTCCCCGTACACAGTGCCATCACAGCGCCTCCCCGTACACAATGCCATCACAGCGCCTTCCCATACACAGTGCCATCACAGCGCCTCCCCGTACACAATGCCATAACAGCGCCTCCCCGTACACAGTGCCATCACAGCGCCTCCCCGTACACAATGCCATAACAGCGCCTCCCCGTACACAGTGCCATCACAGCGCCTCCCCATACACAATGCCATAACAGCGCCTCCCCGTACACAATGCCATAGCAGCGCCTCCCCGTACACAATGCCATAACAGCGCCTCCCCGTACACAGTGCCATCACAGCGCCTCCCCGTACACAGTGTCATCACAGCGCCTCCCCGTACACAATGCCATCACAGTGCCTCCCCGTACACAGTGCCATCACAGCGCCTTCCCGTACACAATGCCATCACAGCGCCTCCCCGTACACAGTGTCATAACAGCGCCTCCCCATACACAGTGCCATCACAGCGCCTCTCCGTACACAGTGTCATAACAGCGCCTCCCCGTACACAGTGCCATCACAGCGCCTCCCCGTACACAGTGCCATCACAGCGCCTTCCCGTACACAGTGCCATCACAGCGCCTCCCCGTACACAGTGCCATCACAGCGCCTCCCCATACACAGTGCCATAGCAGCGCCTCCCCGTATAGCCTCGGGGGTGTCCTTGAGGGGAGATATGTATCATCGAGGTTGAGCCTCGGGGGTGTCCTTGAGGGGAGATATGTATCATCGAGGCTGAGCCTCAGGGGTGTCCTTGAGGGGAGATATGTATCATCGAGGCTGAGCCTCGGGGGTGTCCTTGAGGGGAGATATGTATCATCGAGGCTGAGCCTCGGGGTTGTCCTTGAGGGGAGATATGTATCATCGAGGTTGAGCCTCGGGGGTGTCCTTGAGGGGAGATATGTATCATCGAGGTTGAGCCTCGGGGGTGTCCTTGAGGGGAGATATGTATCATCGAGGTTGAACCTCGGGGGTGTCCTTGATGGGAGATATGTATCATCGAGGTTGAGCCTCGGGGGTGTCCTTGAGGGGAGATATGTATCATCGAGGTTGAGCCTCGGGGGTGTCCTTGAGGGGAGATATGTATCATCGAGGCTGAGCCTCAGGGGTGTCCTTGAGGGGAGATATGTATCATCGAGGCTGAGCCTCGGGGGTGTCCTTGAGGGGAGATATGTATCATCGAGGCTGAGCCTCGGGGTTGTCCTTGAGGGGAGATATGTATCATCGAGGTTGAGCCTCGGGGGTGTCCTTGAGGGGAGATATGCATCATCGAGGTTGAGCCTCGGGGGTGTCCTTGATGGGAGATATGTATCATCGAGGTTGAGCCTCGGGGGTGTCCTTGATGGGAGATATGTATCATTGAGGTTGAGCCTCGGGGGTGTCCATGAGGGGAGATATGTATCATCGAGGTTGAGCCTCAGGGGTGTCCTTGAGGGGAGATATGTATCATCGAGGCTGAGCCTCGGGGGTGTCCTTGATGGGAGATATGTATCATTGAGGTTGAGCCTCGGGGGTGTCCATGAGGGGAGATATGTATCATCGAGGTTGAGCCTCGGGGGTGTCCTTGAGGGGAGACATGTATCATCGAGGTTGAGCCTCGGGGGTGTAAGCCTGGAAGGCTCCGGCAGGGTTAATGCTGGGTTATTGGGGGGGTCAGGGCCGGGTATTTTGAGCAGTCATTAGACAGGCGTGGTGCATCAGGGAACATGGAGACCAGTAGTCTCCTTCAGACGTCGGTGTGTGGAGGTGTGCAGACCTCCAGCGGGGACAGCCCGCACTCACACATGGACTTTTTACCTTCTGTCGTAAAAAGGATGTTTTTAGTTTGTGCCACTGATTGGTTTATGGAGCCTGAATTCACCAGCCGGACATTTACATGTAAACGGGTCCTGTATCTACCTCAACACGCAGCCGAGCGGGTCAGAACCTTACAGCCGGGGCTAGAAGCGCAAGCAAGATTCCCAGGAACAATTAGCATGTCCTGGGTGAAGGCGGCCATACGTGTGGGAGTGCGGGCGTACAAAAGAGAGGAGCTGATAAAGCAGCTGGTCTAGGTGAACATCTAGGAACAGCAACAACAGCACCAGCAGCAAGCCCAGCAACAGCAAGCCCAGCAAAAGCAGCAAGCTCAGCAACAGCAAGCCCAGCAATAGCAACAACAACAAGCCCAGCAACAGCAGCAAGCCCAGCAACAGCAACAACAGCAACAACAGCAAGCCCAGCAACAGCTAAGCCCAGCAACAGCTACGCCCAGCAACAGCAACAACAGCAAGCTCAGCAACAGCAGCAACAGCTAAGCCCAGCAACAGCAACAATAGCAAGCTCAGCAACAGCTAAGCCCAGCAACAGCAACAACAGCAAGCTCAGCAACAGCTAAGCCCAGCAACAGCTACGCCCAGCAACAGCTACGCCCAGCAACAGCTAAGCCCAGCAACAGCTACGCCCAGCAACAGCTACGCCCAGCAACAGATACGCCCAGCAACAGCAACAACAGCAAGCTCAGCAACAGCAGCAACAGCTAAGCCCAGCAACAGCAACAACAGCAAGCTCAGCAACAGCTAAGCCCAGCAACACCAACAACAGCAAGCTCAGCAACAGCAAGCCCAGCAACAACAGCAAGCTCAGTAACAGCTAAGCTCAGCAACAGGAACAACAGCAAGCCCAGCAACAGCAACAACAGCAAGCTCAGCAACAACAGCAAGCCCAGCAACAGCAAGCCCAGCAACAGCAAGCCCAGCAACAGCAAGCCCAGCAACAGCAGCAACAGCTAAGCCCAGCAACAGCAAGAACAGCTAAGCCCAGCAACAGCAACAACAGCTAAGCCCAGCAACAGCAACAACAGCAAGCTCAGCAACAGCTAAGCCCAGCAACAGCAAGCCCAGCAAAAGCAGCAAGCTCAGCAACAGCAAGCTCAGGAACAGAAGCAAGCCCTGGAACAGCAAGTTCAGCAACAGCAAGCCCAGCAATAGCAACAACAACAAGCCCAGCAACAGTAAGCCCAGCAACAGCAGCAAGCCCATTAACAGCAACAACAGCAACAACAGCAAGCCCAGCAACAGCTAAGCACAGCAACAGCTAAGCCCAGCAACAGCAAGCTCAGCAACAACAACACCAGCAACAGCTAAGCCCAGCAACAGCAACAACAGCAAGCTCAGCAACAGCAAGCTCAGCAACAGCTAAGCCCAGCAACAGCAAGCTCAGCAACAGCTAAGCCCAGCAACAGCTAAGCCCAGCAACAGCAACAACAGCAAGCTCAGCACCAGCTAAGCCCAGCAACAGCAACAACAGCAAGCTCAGCACCAGCTAAGCCCAGCAACAGCACCAACAGCAAGCCCAGCAACAGCAAGCTTAGAAACAGCAACAACAGCAAGCCCAGCAACAGCTAAGCCCAGCAACAACAAGCCCAGCAGCAGCAACAACAAGCCAAGCAACAGCAACAACAAGCCCTGCAGCTGCAACAACAATCAGCAGCTGCAACAACAATCAGCAGCTGCAACCAGGAGAAAACAAAAACTGTTGCTGATTTGTCTGGACTTTGTAAAGGCATTTGATCCTGTGACATTAACAATCTTATACTGAAGCTCCAGAAGCCACGACCAGGTGAACCTATAAAAGCAGAAGGGTAAGGAACTGGCTAAAAGATAGGAAACAAAGAGCAGTCATAAATGGTACATTCTCTAAATGGACTTTTGTTAGCAGTGGGGGCCGCAGGGATCTGTACTGGGAGCAGTGGGGGCCGCAGGGATCTGTACTGGGAGCAGTGGGGGCCGCAGGGATCTGTACTGGGAGCAGTGGGGGCCGCAGGGATCTGTACTGGGAGCAGTGGGGGCCGCAGGGATCTGTACTGTGAGCAGTGGGGGCCGCAGGGATCTGTACTGGGAGCAGTGGGGGCCGCAGGGATCTGTACTGGGAGCAGTGGGGGCCGCAGGGATCTGTACTGTGAGCAGTGGGGGCCGCAGGGATCTGTACTGGGAGCAGTGGGGGCCGCAGGGATCTGTACTGGGAGTAGTGGGGACTGCAGGGAACTGTACTGGGAGCAGTGGGGACCGCAGGGATCTGTACTGGGAGCAGTGGGGGCCGCAGGGATCTGTACTGGGAGTAGTGGGGACTGCAGGGATCTGTACTGGGAGCAGTGGGGGCCGCAGGGATCTGTACTGGAAGCAGTGGGGACCGCAGGGATCTGTACTGGGAGCAGTGGGGAGCACAGGGATCTGTACTGGGAGCAGTGGGGACCGCAGGGATCTGTACTGGGAGCAGTGGGGAGCGCAGGGATCTGTACTGGGAGCAGTGGGGGCCGCAGGGATCTGTACTGGGAGCAGTGGGGACCGCAGGGATCTGTACTGGGAGCAGTGGGGACCGCAGGGATCTGTACTGGGAGCAGTGGGGACCGCAGGGATCTGTACTGGAAGCAGTGGGGGCCGCAGGGATCTGTACTGGGAGCAGTGGGGGCCGCAGGGATCTGTACTGGGAGCAGTGGGGAGCGCAGGGATCTGTACTGGGAGCAGTGGGGAGCGCAGGGATCTGTACTGGGAGCAGTGGGGGGGTCGCAGGGATCTGTACTGGGAGCAGTGGGGAGCGCAGGGATCTGTACTGGAAGCAGTGGGGGGGTCGCAGGGATCTGTACTGGGAGCAGTGGGGACCGCAGGGATCTGTACTGGAAGCAGTGGGGACTGCAGGGATCTGTACTGGGAGCAGTGGGGGCCGCAGGGATCTGTACTGGGGGCAGTGGGGGTCGCAGGGATCTGTACTGGGAGCAGTGGGGACTGCAGGGATCTGTACTGGGAGCAGTGGGGACTGCAGGGATCTGTACTGGGGGCAGTGGGGGCCGCAGGGATCTGTACTGGGGGCAGTGGGGGTCGCAGGGATCTGTACTGGGAGCAGTGGGGACTGCAGGGATCTGTACTGGGAGCAGTGGGGACTGCAGGGATCTGTACTGGGAGCAGTGGGGGCCGCAGGGATCTGTACTGGGAGCAGTGGGGGCCGCAGGGATCTGTACTGGGAGCAGTGGGGACCGCAGGGATCTGTACTGGGGGCAGTGGGGGCCGCAGGGATCTGTACTGGGAGCAGTGGGGGCCGCAGGGATCTGTACTGGGAGCAGTGGGGACCGCAGGGATCTGTACTGGGAGCAGTGGAGTCCGCAGGGATCTGTACTGGGAGCAGTGGGGGCCGCAAAGATCTGTACTGGGAGCAGTGGGGAGCGCAGGGATCTGTACTGGGAGCAGTGGGGGCCGCAGGGATCTGTACTGGGAGCAGTGGGGACCGCAGGGATCTGTACTGGAAGCAGTGGGGGGGTCGCAGGGATCTGTACTGGGAGCAGTGGGGACCGCAGGGATCTGTACTGGAAGCAGTGGGGGCCGCAGGGATCTGTACTGGGAGCAGTGGGGACCGCAGGGATCTGTACTGGGAGCAGTGGGGGCCGCAGGGATCTGTACTGGGAGCAGTGGGGGGGTCGCAGGGATCTGTACTGGAAGCAGTGGGGGGGTCGCAGGGATCTGTACTGGGAGCAGTGGGGACTGCAGGGATCTGTACTGGGAGCAGTGGGGGCCGCAGGGATCTGTACTGGGAGCAGTGGGGGCCGCAGGGATCTGTACTGGGAGCAGTGGGGGCCGCAGGGGATCTGTACTGGGAGCAGTGGGGGCCGCAGGGATCTGTACTGGGAGCAGTGGGGGCCGCAGGGATCTGTACTGGGAGCAGTGGGGGCCGCAGGGATCTGTACTGGAGCAGTGGGGACCGCAGGGATCTGTACTGGGAGCAGTGGGGACCGCAGGGATCTGTACTGGGAGCAGTGGGGCCGCAGGGATCTGTACTGGGAGCAGTGGGGCCGCAGGGATCTGTACTGGGAGCAGTGGGGGCCGGGCAGGGATCTGTACTGGGAGCAGTAGGGGACTGCAGGGATCTGTACTGGGAGCAGTGGGGGCCGCAGGGATCTGTACTGGGAGCAGTGGGGGCCGCAGGGATCTGTACTGGGAGCAGTGGGGGCCGCAGGGATCTGTACTGGGAGCAGTGGGGACCGCAGGATCTGTACTGGGAGCAGTGGGGACCGCAGGGATCTGTACTGGAAGCAGTGGGGGGGGTCGCAGGGATCTGTACTGGGAGCAGTGGGATACCGCAGGGATCTGTACTGGGAGCAGTGGGGACTGCAGGGATCTGTACTGGAGCAGTGGGGGCCGCAGGGATCTGTACTGGGAGCAGTGGGGCCGCAGGGATCTGTACTGGAAGCAGTGGGGGGGTCGCAGGGATCTGTACTGGGAGCAGTGGGGACCGCAGGGATCTGTACTGGAAGCAGTGGGGGCCGCAGGGATCTGTACTGGGAGCAGTGGGGACCGCAGGGATCTGTACTGGGAGCAGTGGGGGCCGCAGGGATCTGTACTGGAAGCAGTGGGGGGGTCGCAGGGATCTGTACTGGAAGCAGTGGGGGGGTCGCAGGGATCTGTACTGGGAGGCAGTGGGGACTGCAGGGATCTGTACTGGGAGCAGTAGGGGACCTGCAGGGATCTGTACTGGGAGCAGTGGGGGCCGCAGGGATCTGTACTGGGAGCAGTGGGGGCCGCAGGGATCTGTACTGGGAGCAGTGGGGGCCGCAGGGATCTGTACTGGGAGCAGTGGGGGCCGCAGGGATCTGTACTGGGAGCAGTGGGGGCCGCAGGGATCTGTACTGGGGAGCAGTGGGGGAGCCGCAGGGATCTGTACTGGGAGCAGTGGGGGGCCGCAGGGATCTGTACTGGGAGCAGTGGGGCCGCAGGATCTGTACTGGGAGCAGTGGGGACCGCAGGGATCTGTACTGGAGCAGTGGGGGCCGCAGGGATCTGTACTGGAGCAGTGGGGGCTGCAGGGATCTGTACTGGGAGCAGTGGGGACAGCAGGGATCTGTACTGGGAGCAGTGGGATACCGCAGGGGATCTGTACTGGGAGCAGTGGGGGACTGCAGGGATCTGTACTGGGAGCAGTGGGGGGCCGCAGGGATCTGTACTGGGAGCAGTGGGGGCCGCAGGGATCTGTACTGGGAGCAGTGGGGACCGCAGGGATCTGTACTGGGAGCAGTGGGGACCGCAGGGATCTGTACTGGGAGCAGTGGGGACCGCAGGGGATCTGTACTGGAAGCAGTGGGGGCTGCAGGGATCTGTACTGGGAGCAGTGGGGGCCGCAGGATATGTACTGGGAGCAGTGGGGGGGTCGCAGGGATCTGTGCTGGGAGCAGTGGGGGGCCGCAGGGATCTGTACTGGGAGCAGTGGGGGCCGCAGGGATCTGTACTGGGAGCAGTGGGGACCGCAGGGATCTGTACTGGGGGCAGTGGGGACCGCAGGGATCTGTACTGGGAGCAGTGGGGGCCGCAGGATCTGTACTGGGAGCAGTGGGGGCTGCAGGGATCTGTACTGGGAGCAGTGGGGACCGCAGGGATCTGTACTGGGAGCAGTGGGGGCCGCAGGGATCTGTACTGGGAGCAGTGGGGACCGCAGGGATCTGTACTGGGAGCAGTGGGGGCCGCAGGGATCTGTACTGGGAGCAGTGGGGGCCGCAGGGATCTGTACTGGGAGCAGTGGGGGCCGCAGGGATCTGTACTGGGAGCAGTGGGGGCCGCAGGGATCTGTACTGGGAGCAGTGGGGGCCGCAGGGATCTGTACTGGGAGCAGTGGGGGCCGCAGGGATCTGTACTGGGAGCAGTGGGGGCCGCAGGGATCTGTACTGGGAGCAGTGGGGACCGCAGGGATCTGTACTGGGAGCAGTGGGGGCCGCAGGGATCTGTACTGGAGCAGTGGGGGCCGCAGGGATCTGTACTGGGAGCAGTGGGGGCCGCAGGGATCTGTACTGGGAGCAGTGGGGGCTGCAGGGATCTGTACTGGGAGCAGTGGGGGCCGCAGGGATCTGTACTGGGAGCAGTGGGGGCCGCAGGGATCTGTACTGGGAGCAGTGGGGGCCGCAGGGATCTGTACTGGGAGCAGTGGGGGCCGCAGGGATCTGTACTGGGAGCAGTGGGGGCCGCAGGGATCTGTACTGGGAGCAGTGGGGGCCGCAGGGATCTGTACTGGGAGCAGTGGGGGGCCGCAGGGATCTGTACTGGGAGCAGTGGGGGCCGCAGGGATCTGTACTGGGAGCAGTGGGGACCGCAGGGATCTGTACTGGGAGCAGTGGGGGCCGCAGGGATCTGTACTGGGAGCAGTGGGGGCCGCAGGGATCTGTACTGGGAGCAGTGGGGGACGCAGGGATCTGTACTGGGAGCAGGGGGGCCGCAGGGATCTGTACTGGGAGCAGTGGGGAGCGCAGGGATCTGTACTGGGAGCAGTGGGGACCGCAGGGATCTGTACTGGGAGCAGTGGGGGCCGCAGGGATCTGTACTGGGAGCAGTGGGGGCCGCAGGGATCTGTACTGGGAGCAGTGGGGACCGCAGGGATCTGTACTGGGAGCAGTGTGGGCCGCAGGGATCTGTACTGGGAGCAGTGGGGGCCGCAGGGATCTGTACTGGGAGCAGTGGGGGCCGCAGGGATCTGTACTGGGAGCAGTGGGGACCGCAGGGATCTGTACTGGGAGCAGTGGGGGCCGCAGGGATCTGTACTGGGAGCAGTGGGGGCCGCAGGGATCTGTACTGGGAGCAGTGGGGGCCGCAGGGATCTGTACTGGGAGCAGTGGGGGCCGCAGGGATCTGTACTGGGAGCAGTGGGGACCGCAGGGATCTGTACTGGGAGCAGGGGGGGCCGCAGAGATCTGTACTGGGAGCAGTGGGGGCAGCAGGGATCTGTACTGGGAGCAGTGGGGGGGGGTCGCAGGGATCTGTGCTGGGAGCAGTGGGGGCCGCAGGGATCTGTACTGGGAGCAGTGGGGGCCGCGGGGATCTGTACTGGGAGCAGTGGGGACCGCAGGGATCTGTACTGGGAGCAGGGGGGCCGCAGGGATCTGTACTGGGAGCAGTGGGGGCCGCAGGGATCTGTACTGGGAGCAGTGGGGGCCGCAGGGATCTGTACTGGGAGCAGTGGGGGCCGCAGGGATCTGTACTGGGAGCAGTGGGGGCCGCAGGGATCTGTACTGGGAGCAGTGGGGGCCGCAGGGATCTGTACTGGGAGCAGTGGGGGCCGCAGGGATCTGTACTGGGAGCAGTGGGGACCGCAGGGATCTGTACTGGGAGCAGTGGGGGCCGCAGGGATCTGTACTGGGAGCAGTGGGGACCGCAGGGATCTGTACTGGGAGCAGTGGGGGACGCAGGGATCTGTACTGGGAGCAGTGGGGGACGCAGGGATCTGTACTGGGAGCAGTGGGGGCCGCAGGGATCTGTACTGGGAGCAGTGGGGACTGCAGGGATCTGTACTGGGAGCAGTGGGGGCCGCAGGGATCTGTACTGGGAGCAGTGGGGTGCCGCAGGGATCTGTACTGGGAGCAGTGGGGGCCGCAGGGATCTGTACTGGGAGCAGTGGGGACCGCAGGGATCTGTACTGGGAGCAGTGGGGGCCGCAGGGGTCTGTACTGGGAGCAGTGGGGGCCGCAGGGATCTGTACTGGGAGCAGTGGGGGCCGCAGGGATCTGTACTGGGAGCAGTGGGGGCCGCAGGGATCTGTACTGGGAGCAGTGGGGAGCGCAGGGATCTGTACTGGGAGCAGTGGGGGCCGCAGGGATCTGTACTGGGAGCAGTGGGGGCAGCAGGGATCTGTACTGGGAGCAGTGGGGAGCGCAGGGATCTGTACTGGGAGCAGTGGGGGCCGCAGGGATCTGTACTGGGAGCAGTGGGGGCCGCAGGGATCTGTACTGGGAGCAGTGGGGGCCGCAGGGATCTGTACTGGGAGCAGTGGAGACTGCAGGGATCTGTACTGGGAGCAGTGGGGGCCGCAGGGATCTGTACTGGGAGCAGTGGGGACCGCAGTGATCTGTACTGGGAGCAGTGGGGACCGCAGGGATCTGTACTGGGAGCAGTGGGGGCCGCAGGGATCTGTACTGGGAGCAGTGGGGACCGCAGGGATCTGTACTGGGAGCAGTGGGGACCGCAGGGATCTGTACTGGGAGCAGTGGGGACCGCAGGGATCTGTACTGGGAGCAGTGGGGGCCGCAGGGATCTGTACTGGGAGCAGTGGGGACCGCAGTGATCTGTACTGGGAGCAGTGGGGACCGCAGGGATCTGTACTGGGAGCAGTGGGGGCCGCAGGGATCTGTACTGGGAGCAGTGGGGGCCGCAGTGATCTGTACTGGGAGCAGTGGGGGCCGCAGGGATCTGTACTGGGAGCAGTGGGGGCCGCAGGGATCTGTACTGGGAGCAGTGGGGGCTGCAGGGATCTGTACTGGGAGCAGTGGGGACCGCAGGGATCTGTACTGGGAGCAGTGGGGGCCGCAGGATTCTGTACTGGGAGCAGTGGGGGCCGCAGGGATCTGTACTGGGAGCAGTGGGGGCCGCAGGGATCTGTACTAGGAGCAGTGGGGGCCGCAGGGATCTGTACTGGGAGCAGTGGGGACCGCAGTGATCTGTACTGGGAGGAGTGTGGACTGCAGGGATCTGTACTGGGAGCAGTGGGGGCCGCAGGGATCTGTACTGGGAGCATCAGGGACCGCAGGGAACTGTACTGGGAGCAGCAGGGACCGCAGGGATCTGTGCTGAGGGCAGTGTCGACTCTGGTGGCTGCGGGGACAGGCGGGGAAGGAGCTGCTTCTCAAGTGTTGAAATCCCCAAGGCTTGTGGGCCAAAATTCTGGATGCATCACTTCCTCCACCTCCTCTAGGGCCTCCACCTCCTCTAGGGCCTCCACCTCCTCTAGGGCCTCCACCTCCTCTAGGGCCTCCACCTCCTCTAGGGCCTCCACCTCCTCTAGGGCCTCCACCTCCTCTAGGTCCTCCACCTCCTCTAGGGCCTCCACCTCCTCTAGGGCCTCCACCTCCTCTAGGGCCTCCACTTGCGTCCTCAACCTTTCCATTAATGTAAGACTACTGCAGAGAGAATCCCCCGACCTCCGCACAGCTCGGCCGGGGCTCACAATCAGGCAGCCCTGATATTAATCTGCACCGGAGACCGCAGTCACAGCGGCAGAGTTGTGGACGATATCCAGGACAAGTGTCATCAATGGTTGTCTCCACTGGAGCCAGGGAAGGCCGTGTGCGATAATGGTGCTGACCTGTTGGCGGCCCTACGCCTGGCGACATCACACATGTGCCGTGCATGGCTCACGTCCTGAACCTGGGTGTACAGACATTTCTATCCCAGTCTCCTGGGCTGGATGCGCTGCTGCATAAGAGGCGGTTGGTGTGTATCGGCTAACTGACCTGCAACCATACAAAGGTCTTTCGGCCTACCGACTAACCGGTTGGTATGCGATGTGCCGACACGGTGGAATTCCCCTCTGCGCATGTGGCAGCGATTGTGGCAGCAGCAGCGAGCCCTGGCGCACTATGCTATGACACCTAACCTTGAACAATGCAGTACAGAGGTGGGCAAATCCCGAATGTGGAGTGGGCACAGATGAAGGACCTCTGCACTCTCCTGCACTTGTTAGAAATGGCTACAAAGATGGTTATCACTGAGGATGTCACCATCATCATCACTATCCACTCATCTACATGCTGGAGATCACTCTGTATAATCTGCAGGAGGAAGTCCCAGAGCAGGAAGGAGGAAGCAGAGGAGGAAGGAGGAAGCAGAGGAGGAAGGAGGAAGCAGAGGAGGAAGGAGGAAGCAGAGGAGGAAGGAGGAAGCAGAGGAGGAAGCAGAGGAGGAGGAAGAATGCTGTCATCATCATCACTATCCACTCATCTACATGCTGGAGAGCACGCTGTATAATCTGCAGGAGGAAGTCCCAGAGCAAGAGGAGGAAGCAGAGGAGGAAGGAGGAAGCAGAGGAAGAGGAAGGAGGAAGCAGAGGAGGATGAGGAAGGAGGAAGCAGAGGAGGAAGGATGCCGTCATCATCATCACTATTCACTCATCTACATGCTGGAGAGCACGCTGTATAATCTGCAGGAGGAGGTCCCAGAGCAAGAGGAGGAAGCAGAGGAGGAAGGAGGAAGCAGAGGAAGAGGAAGGAGGAAGCAGAGGAGGATGAGGAAGGAGGAAGCAGAGGAGGAAGGATGCCGTCATCATCATCACTATTCACTCATCTACATGCTGGAGAGCACGCTGTATAATCTGCAGGAGGAGGTCCCAGAGCAAGAGGAGGAAGCAGAGGAGGATGAGGAAGGAGGAAGCAGAGGAGGATGAGGAAGGAGGAAGCAGAGGAGGAAGGATGCCGTCATCATCATCACTATCCACTCATCTACATGCTGGAGAGCACGCTGTATAATCTGCGGGAGGAGGTCCCAGAGGAGGATGAGGAAGCAGAGGAGGATGAGGAAGGGATACCATTTCATGTGAGGTCCGGACAGTCGTCGCACTGGTGAGTGTCTAGGGAGTCCATGGACCGAGGGGGGCTCATGGTAACAGAGAAATGTTAGTGAAGGTGCAGGAGCCGAGGATAAAGGGAGGAGGAAGAGGTGATGGGGGCAGAGAACTCCGGAGACGATGAATATGTTGGTCCTGTCCGTGGTGGGTGTGAGGGTCCGGAGGAGACGGGCTTGAGCGTTATTTGGAGTACCACCGCTGCAGTTGGGAGTACCCGGGGATGATGGAATGGGGCAGCCAGGTGTTAGAACCCTACACGGGTAGGGGAATACCCCGGGACTCGGTGATGGTGTGGCGGAGTGCCGTGGTTAGTGAAGGGGTCACTTGCGTACTCACTTAGTCCATTAAGCTGACACTGACAACTGGATAAACCAAAGTTCTAAACACCGCTGCCGCTGAGGGGAGCTAGATCGGGTCCCGTCCCCAAGGGTACTGCCTGGTGATCCGTGACCTGCCTCCTGGCACTAAGTTTACTTCTTTGGTGGTCCCAATAGTATGGAACTTGCCGGGTCCCGCTCCCCACTGTGGCTAACTGTGGGAGCTTGCTCTCAGGGTTCACGCTTGGGATTTTCTGGACTGTTTTTAGTGGAAAGTCCTATCCCCCTCGTTGTGCTAGTGCCCCGATTTTGGAGCGGGTGGAGAGCGGATCTTGAAGGCTCCGTTCTCTTCGGGTAAATTGTCAGGTTGCCTGAAGCTATTCCCTGACCAAGGGTCCACGTACCAGTCGTGCCCTGGTCCCAGCCCGATGATGGTGCAAGGCCGCCAACTGTCCTACTCGACAGACCCAAGCCCCTTGCCACAATCCCCTGCAACCAGGGGTCCAGCTCCTCTAGGCCCAGACCACCGTCTGCTATCTAGATGGCTTCCGGGGAGCCCTGCTCCTGACCTCCTCTCTCCTTCACCTCTCAAGCTCAACTCCTCTCTCCTGACACTCCTGACCTCCCCTCTCCAACCCCCCAGGTGGGCGACTCTTTTCCACTCATGTTACCCACTGGTGTGTTTGGTGGGTGTGGTGCAGAGTGTACCTAGGATTTTGATTCGCTGATGTGGGCAACACCATGTAGTTGGGGACCCATAACCAAGAAGGAGGTGGATACTGTACGGGAGGGCAGATTGCGCAATACCTTGTGACGACCTGATAGGCCAGGGGCATCACAATTTCAAATGTCAGCTTTCAGGCTTTAAGAAACACTAAAAAAGTCATGAATACATAATGTGTAACGTAGCGGTTACTTTTCAAGACCAAACAGGGGGAAAAATTATGGAATCACTCAATTCTGAGGTAAAAATTATGGAATCACCCTGTAAATTTTCATTCCCAAAACTAACATCTGCATCAAATAAGATCTGTTCGTTAGTCTGCATCTAAAAAGGAGTGTTCACACCTTGGAGAGCTGTTGCACCAAGTGGACTGACATGAATCATGGCTCCAACATGAGAGATGTCAAATGAAACAAAGGAGAGGATTATCAAACTCTTAAAAGAGGGTAAATCATCACGCAATGTTGCAAAAGATGTTGGCTGTTCACAGCTGTGTCTAAAATCTGGACCAAATACAAACAACATGGGAAGGTTGTTAAAGGCAAACATACTGGTAGACCAAGGAAGACATCAAAGCATCAAAACAGGAAACTCAGAGCAATATGTCTCTAAAACAGGAAATGCCCAACAAAATAAATGAGGAACGAATGGGAGGAAACTGGAGTCAATGTCTGTGACCGAACTGTAAGAAACCGCCTAAAGGAAATGGGATTTACAAACAGAAAAGCTAAACAATAAAAAGATGACTGCCTGAAGAGAAGATGTAAATTATTACAGTCATTGATGATCTGGGGCTGCATGTCAGGTAAAGGCACTGGGGCGATGGCTGTCATTACATCTTCAAGAAATGCCCAAGTTTACATTGAAATTTTAGACACTTTTCTCATCCCATCAATTGAAAGGATGTTTGGGGATGATGAAATCATTTATCAAGATGATAATGCATAGTGCCATACAGCACAAACTGTGAAAACATTCCTTGAAAGAAGACGCATAAGGTCAATGTCATGGCCTGAAAATAGTCCGGATCTCAATACAAAAGAAAATCTTTGGTGGAAGTTGAAGAAAATGCTCCATGACAAGATCCGACCTGCAAAGCAGATCTGCAGCAGCCATCATAGAAAGCTGGAGGCAGACTGATGAAGAGTCCTGTTTGTCACTCATTAAGTCCATGCCCCAGAGACTGCAAGCTGTTATAAAAGCCAGAGTTGGTGCAACAAAATACTAGTGATGTACTGGAGTCTTCTTTTGTTTGTTTGTTTTTCATGATTCCATGATTTTTTTCTCATAATTGAGTGATTCCATAATCCCCCCCCCCTTTGGTCTTGAACAATAACCGTTACTGGCTTCACATTTTGTTTTCTGGATTTTTTAGTGTTTCTTAAAGCCAGAAAGTCGCCATCTGACATGACTTTAGTTTTGTGCTGTCAGTGATCTGCTTTTATAAACAAAAGTAAACAACAGAATGAACATCCTCAGAGCCAGGGGTTGTAGCCAGATGCCTCCCCCCTGGAGAGGGAGGCGCGGATGTGGAGTATGGAAACGCGCTTGTAGACAGCAGGAGGCGCACAGCGCGGTGTCAGGTCTAGAATCCCACCACGGGAACGTCACGTCTTCAACACAAACATCAGCAGCTCAACAGCCCGCAGCAATGTATAGGCCTGTAGGACACATTGTTTCACCATCGCATGCACCAGCAGAACAGAGAAGAAGCCTGACTTTAAAAAGTTGCTAGTAGGACTGCTCCCGAGTACCAAGGGGGAGCAGTAGGAAGGAACTGCAGTTCATGTGACCAGGACTGTAAAGGCAGGGACGCCAGGGCTTTGCCTAATTCCGCTCCTGGACAAGCAGTAGCCGCAACCCCGATGACATCTCACCCGGCTCCAGCAGTCCGCCCAGCCGCAACGGTGATGACGTCGGCCCCGGCAGTCCGCACGGCCGCAGCAGAGGCGACACCCGGCCAGAAGTCTGCCCCAGATGCGGCGCTGGCCGCTCCCAGGTACCCCGTCCCAGCTGTGGAGCAGCCGGAGTGCACCTGCAAAGAGGAGGAGCAGGCCACTGAGCGATGGGGCCCTCGGCAGTTAGCGAGGCCGGTTGTAGCCGGCGCCGAGGGCATCCGAGTGTGCCTGGCTCCTGAGCAGGAGGCAGAGCACGGAACCCGTGCCCCGTACTGGGAGTGGCGGCAGCAGCAGCAGTGGTAGCGGAGCATGGACGGCTACCCGAAAGTTTAAAGTTGACTGTTTTATGGACTGTCACGCCTGTTCAGCGTCTTTAAGTTCAGGAGGAGGCCATCTGCACAGCAGGTGGGGTGGTGGCAGGATATTTAGAGTTTAAGAAAACGTACCTCCTGATGTGGGAAGATGTATGATTGTAATGTGTTGATTTTTCCTTTTTTCCAGTTTCAATAAATGTTGGTGCCCAGACAGCCCGAGGACGGGCTGTGTTTTACCAAGGGGGTGTGTGACGCCCTGGCAAAGCCAGGTTGTCACAGAAAGAGTTAATCCTCCTTGGTAACCTGATCCCACACCAGTGCAGCAGGACAAACCACCTCCCCCAGTGTAAGAGCAAAACAGAGCAGGAGGGGAGGGGCTGGAGAGAGTGTGTGGAGAGAGAGACAGGAGAGGAGCCCGGAGTTGTAGCTCCCGAGCTGCTACAGAAGCGTGCTCCAAAAGGGCCGGGACAGGCTGTTAGTGAGGAAGGGGCCAGAGGTAGCCGGGGCAGGGTAGCGGCCCGCCGGTACCAAGGGTGACCCGGATCACTGCAGGGGAGTGGACTCCCCGTTCCCGGCTGAGGAGAAAGAGAAAGAGAGTGGAGAGAGAGTCACCTGGCTGCAGGGAAAGAACAGGGGCTGCTGCACCGTGTGTGGGACACTAACACCCCCGTACCGAAGGCTGCGGACTCCGGCAGTTTCTGATTAATTCCTGACTCTGTGTGAATTTTCTTGCAAAGCGAACTGTGAGTAAAAACATCCCCCGGTCCAACCGGACGCACAGCTCTCAGACCGTCTCCATCTCCTCCCTGCACCACCTCACCGGGGTCCCGGGACACCAACACCCTACCCGTGGAGGGAAATCACCACCTTGCTGCCCACCACCATCCCCGGGATCGATTAACCGGCAGCGACGGTGCTCCGTTACCTCACCGCACACCACGGGTGGCGTCACGGACAATCTCCCTTACCTAATCCCCTTCTTACTGTGGAGCCTGGGATCACAGACCGGGTCACGCCACCGTGATACCCACAGAAGTGACCCCTTGGCCCGGATCTGAGTACCCCTTGTCCCGGGGCGACACAGATGCACTGGTACTATATGAAACTCCTGAGACATTAGAGGCCGATATGGCCACACGGATCGATAGAGGACTCAGACATAGACCTGGGATGACCCCACCTCCATTTGTGCTCCCAAGGGCTGAAGTTCCTCCTGTAAGCTCTGATGAACCCTTGCTGTCAGGGGGGCCTCTCCTGAGACTGGGCCTCTTGTGGTTCGCTGTAAGATGGGGGTTTGGTTTCTTGTTGTGGTGGTAGGGGTCATTTTATTGGGGTGTGTCCTTCAGTACCTAAACAAAAGAGACCGTCAGTATACTGTTGACACCGGGTTGTGTAGAGGATTAGAACATGGGCATATATATTTCCTCCGCATGCGCGTCTTAGTTTATCTTATCCGCTGAAGTTGTTTTTGGTATGAAGACCGATCCTATTTCCGTCCTTCTGGATAGTGGGCTTGGAGCCAATATGGCTGAGTCTTGGCTTGCTCTGATCCATGGTCTACCGCAGTGAGTTGGTGAGGTCCACCTCCATATTCGCTATTGATTTTGCACCTCTTGGCCAGGGAAGTTTATTGCAAATATTGCATAATGTGAACCTTCACATGGGGGCTCTTCAGAAGGAGCCCCTCTCCGCTTATGTCTTCAAAGGTCTCCCTACTTCTATTGGACTTGGTCTTCCCCGCTTGGTTGTGCACAATCCTGTTATTGGTAGAATAGGGAGATAGGTAGAGTGATTTCTGCAAGGATAATTGCCTCAGTATGACCATCTCTACCATCTCCACTAAAACTGTGACCCTTTTCTGTCCAATTTCATGGATGTTTTCTCTGAAAAGGGTGCGAGGATCTGCCTCCACATTGTGCATGTGTGACGCCCTGGCAAAACCACGTTGTCACAGAGACTGCACAAATCTACCAGGTGCAGACCTCCATCCTCCTTGGCCTTCCAACAAAACACCACACACAGGTAACACCAACCACAAAAGCCTAGTCACCCCCCCGGGACAATAGAGACACACCAGTGGGCATGGCCAGGCAGATAGGAACGCCCACCTAGGGGTCCTGAGGGAGGAAACACAGCAGATTAGTCAGGAGAGAGAAAGTGAGAGGAGCGTGGAGTGAAGTGGGGTCAGGGGTTGGAGCCTCTGGACTACCAGACTACCTGAGCGGACTAGGTGGCAGACGACAGAGTAGGGTCACAGGCGACGGAGATCCCATCACGGGAGACCTTAAGTGGACCAGGGCAGGGTTGTAGCTCGCCGGTGCCGACAGCGGGAATCCGGTCTGGAGGCCGTGCACAGTCGGGGTACCTGGACCTCAGGGCAAGGACCGCTTCAAGCACCTTACCGATTAGCCAGCAGGGGACAAGATTCCAGATCCTGTCCCACAAGTAGCCCAGAGAGCGAAATGGAAGCCCAACGAGGGGGATAGGGTGTCCGCCTGAACCCACGGGTCAGATTTTTGCAGTCAGTGGCTCCCACAGTACATAACACAGGGAGCGGACTTCTCCCGTTTTATGCGGATTAAGTCACCACACAAGAAACTACAAGTGCAGGAGGAAGGGCCCCTGCCCTGTCAGCCATGTGCGGGACCTAGCACACCCCTCCAGAGGCTCCCGGCATCCGGCCTTGGTTTACAATACGGACTTTGTGTGATTTATTTCCACAGTGAGTACACCGGTACCATCCGGTCCCTTTTAAAGACTGCTCCCTGCAACCCCCCTCATCATCCTCTGGGCCCCGGGACTACACCTCCCCTACCTGTGGAGGGAATTCCACCTTGCTGCCCCACTCCATCAGCCCTGGGCACCCTCAAACCAAGGCAGCGGCAGTGTCACCAATAATCACCGCAACCCACGGGTGGCGTCACTGACAAACTCTTCCCCTGTAAATACCCCCCTTTTTATTGTTGTGGGCGACGGGCCGCTGCACGAGCCCCAGATCTGGCTGCCACTCGAGCCCCAGCCACGATCCCGGATCCGAGCGCCTCGGGTAGCCTTCCCTGACATGGTCAGTCACCCCCTGCCCGCGACAAATGATTGTCATGATATTACAGGATAATAAACTGTATGTCAAACTGGAAAAATGTGTTTTTGCCATTCAAGAAGTTCAATTTTGGGGTTTTGGAACTTCTCGTCGTTTGTCAATCCTCTCAGTGATATGACAAAAAAGGTGCAGACTTTTTGAGGTGGTCCGACCCCTCTCTCTAGGCATTTTCTTTCTTGAAGAAATGTTTTTCCAAGGCTCCTCTTATCACTCAACCCAATGTTTTTCAACCATTTATTGTTGAGGTTGATGCATTTGAGGTGGGGGTTGGGGCTGTGTTGTCTCAGTGGTCATCCCCTAGTAAGTGGCATTCATGCATCTTTTTCTCTAAAAAATGTGTCGTTAGCCTAAAAGAATTATGATATTGGCAATAGAGAACTTTTAGCCATTAGGTTGGCTTTTGAGGAGTGGCGTCATCTTTTAGAGGGGGCAGTTCACCTTGTCATTGTGATTACCAATTATAAAATCTGCCTTATCTTGAATCCTCTTAATATCTTAATTCTAGACAAGCCAGGTGGCCTTTGTTGTTTACCAGGTTTAATTTTGTTGTCACTTACCGTCCTGGGGTTAAAAACGGTAAAGGAGATGATTAGTCCCGGAGTTTCATAGGGGGAGGTAGTTCTGAAGACTCTGTTCCTATTCTACAGGAAGCAGTGGTGGTTTTCACCATTGTGATCTGATCTTGAGGGTGAGGTATTGAAGGCTCAGGGGACCCCCTGCTGCTTGTCCGTCAGGGAGATTGTTTGTGCCTTTACATTCTCAAGCTTTTAGGAGGGCATCATAACCTGGCTCTTGTGGGTCACCCAGGTAGTAAAGCGACCTTGGATGGCCTTTCTCATTGTTTTTGGTGGCCGAGGTTGAGTCAGGATGTGGTTGAATGTGTGCTCACCTTGTAATGTTTGTACCCTGCATACTCGTCCTTCCGGATCTCTCTTACCGTCGGCTATACCTTACAGACCATGGATACAACTTCATCCGCTGGAATGACTGTGATTTTAGAGGCGGTGGTGATTTTAGTAAAATGGCGCCTTACCCACGCTCCCCAGCGCTAAAACTTTATCTCAAGTGTTCATTACTGAGATTGTGAAGCTTCACCAGGTTCCCTCCGATGCGGTGTCAGATCGGGGAACTCCGTTTGTATCTACATTTTGGAAAGTGTTTTGTACTCGTCTGGGCGTTCATCTTACATTTTCTTCGTTGTCCCATCCTCAATCTAAGAACCAAAGGCTAGAGATTTACCCAAGGGGTTTTGAGTCTGATAATCAGGAGGATTGGTCGTCTTACCTACTCTTGACTGAATTTGTATTAAACAATCATCGCAATGAGACCTCTGTTAGGTCGCGATAGTCTGGTGCACGCGGCTTTCACCCTCAATTCGGTGTTTTCAGTAGACATGGGTCTTCTTGGGTTCCTGGGGACAAACGATTTTCTTCTTTGTTCTCTTCTATAAGACATGGCGTCCAAAGCAACCTAAAGGTTATGGGGGACAGACACAAATGCACGGCTGATAACAGACGTTCATCAGGTCCGGACCTGTGTGTGAATGATTACGTATAGCTGACCACCAAAAATAGAGTTTAAGATTCCTTCTTTGCAATTAGGCCCTTGTTTCATTGGTCAGTACAAAGTAATCGCCGTTATTAATCCGGTGTCCTCTCATCTTAAGCACTTAAAATCCACAATGTTTTTCACAGGTCATTGCTCAAGAAATATGTTCTCCAGAGACGCCACCCTCACCACCGCCAGCCTCACCACCGCCAGCCTCACCACCGCCAGCCTCACCACCGCCAGCCTCACCACCGCCTCCAGTTATTGGTGATGGTAATTTACAGTTTCAGGTGGCAAGGATCGTGAATACTCATTTTGTTTGTCGCTCCCTCCAATATTTCGTGCACTAGAAGGGTTATGGTCCTGGAGAAAGTCGGTGGGTCCCAGCATTGGAAGTGAACGCTAGTAGGTTGATATGCTCCTTCCATGCATCTTATCCGCTCCTGAGGGTCAGGAGGAATTTTGTAGAAGGGTGACACTGTCAAGAGTGTGTTACGTCCTGGTTTCACCTCTGGGTAGCCTGTGGTCAGGAGGTCACAGCGTTCAATCTGCAGGCCTTCTGTAGAGCTCACTTGACTGCTGTATTGTCGATTTATTTTTCCTTCTATGCTATGAAGGTGTTAAGGACCCTTTCCCTGCTGGCTGAGAATTCTACTAGACTTCAGATGCAGCTTGAGACTATATTTCTCCTCTGCTATATCTACCCACCCCTGGCTTCACTCCATACTGGATATAGAATTTCTACTCTGACCATGGTGAAGGAGCTTGTTTCTGTTAAGCAGAGGGGTTCATTCCTTTAGCTGCAGCGCAGCTTCCAATTGGAGAAGATATTAGAGCCCTGTCATGCTTACTCTCTTGACGCTTTACTCCCTTGAGGGGGGATATTTAGTTGAGTCATATCCAGGAGCTTAGCAAGGTACAAGACTCAGGCATCTCTACCTTCAGGGGTAATCCTGGGGATAGAGATAGCCTAGGGTCCCTTAGCTTGAGGGACAGCTCAGGTGCACATTGTCATTGCTATCTAACCGTCACTGGCATGACAACACAGTGTCCGTTGTGCACCCCTCAGCGTCACCATACAACCCCCCATGCAAATTGTCCGCAGTGCCCCCCCGTATATAGTGTTATCATACAACCCTCTGTATATGGCGTCCGCAGTGCACTTCCCTGTATACAATGTCATCATACACTGCCCCATATACAGCGTCCGCAGTGCCCCCCACGTATACAGTGTCATCATACACCGCCCCATATGCAGTGTCTGAAGTGCCCCCCCTGTATACAGCGTCCGCAGTGCCCCCCCTGTATACAGTGTCCGCAGTGCCCCCCCTGTATACAGCGTCCGCAGTGCCCCCCCCTGTATACAGCGTCCGCAGTGCCCCCCCTGTATACAGCGTCCGCAGTGCCCCCCCTGTATACAGCGTCCGCAGTGCCCCCCCCTGTATACAGCGTCCGCAGTGCCCCCCCTGTATACAGCGTCCGCAGTGCCCCCCCTGTATACAGCGTCCGCAGTGCCCCCCCTGTATACAGCGTCCGCAGTGCCCCCCCTGTATACAGCGTCCGCAGTGCCCCCCCTGTATACAGCGTCCGCAGTGCCCCCCCTGTATACAGCGTCCGCAGTGCCCCCCCTGTATACAGCGTCCGCAGTGCCCCCCCTGTATACAGCGTCCGCAGTGCCCCCCCTGTATACAGCGTCCGCAGTGCCCCCCCTGTATACAGCGTCCGCAGTGCCCCCCCTGTATACAGCGTCCGCAGTGCCCCCCCTGTATACAGCGTCCGCAGTGCCCCCCCTGTATACAGCGTCCGCAGTGCCCCCCCGTATACAGCGTCCGCAGTGCCCCCCCTGTATACAGCGTCCGCAGTGCCCCCCCTGTATACAGCGTCCGCAGTGCCCCCCCTGTATACAGCGTCCGCAGTGCCCCCCCTGTATACAGCGTCCGCAGTGCCCCCCCTGTATACAGCGTCCGCAGTGCCCCCCCTGTATACAGCGTCCGCAGTGCCCCCCCTGTATACAGCGTCCGCAGTGCCCCCCCTGTATACAGCGTCCGCAGTGCCCCCCCCTGTATACAGCGTCCGCAGTGCCCCCCCTGTATACAGCGTCCGCAGTGCCCCCCTGTATACAGCGTCCGCAGTGCCCCCCCTGTATACAGCGTCCGCAGTGCCCCCCCCTGTATACAGCGTCCGCAGTGCCCCCCCTGTATACAGCGTCCGCAGTGCCCCCCCTGTATACAGCGTCCGCAGTGCCCCCCCTGTATACAGCGTCCGCAGTGCCCCCCCTGTATACAGCGTCCGCAGTGCCCCCCCTGTATATAGTTTCATAGTTTCATAGTTTCATAGTTTCATAGTTTTTAAGGTTGAAGGGAGACTCTAAGTCCATCTAGTTCAACCTGTAGCCTAACATGTTGATCCAGAGGAAGGCAAAAAAACCCCAATGTGTCAAATAAGCTCCAATGGGGAAAAAAATTCCTTCCTGACTCCACATACGGCAATCAGACTAGTTCCCTGGATCAACACCCTGTCATAAAATCCAATATACATAACTGGTAATATTATATTTTTCAATTAATGCGATCAGGCTCTGCTTAAATTTTACTTGTGAATCCCTCAATACAACATCATACGGCAGAGAGCTCCATAGTCTCACTGCTCGTACAGTAAAGAATCCTCATCTGTGATTATGATTAAACATTCTTTCCTCAAGACGTAGCGGATGCCCCCGTGTTCCAGTCGCAGGCCTAGGTGTAAAGAGATCTTTGGAAAGGTCTCTGTACTGTCCCCTCATATATTTATACATTGTGATTAGATCCCCCTAAGCCTTTGTTTTTCCTAACTAACTAACCCCAAGTTTAATAACCTGTCTTTGTGTTGCAGCCCACCCATTCCTCTAATAATCTAGGTCGCTCTTCTATCTACCTGTAAGATTATGCTATTTATAACCTTCTATACTTTTGCTAACAAGAAATGCATCCATTCCTCTCTTAAATTCATTCAGTGAGTTGGCCATCACCACTTCCTCAGGAAGAGAGTTCCAGAGCCTCACTGCTCTTACCGTGAAGAACCCTTTTCTATGCTGATGTAGGAATTTTCTTTCCTCCAATCGAAAAGAATGCCCCCTTGTTCTTGTCATAGTCCTTGGTACAAACAGATCATGGGAGAGATCTCTATATGGCCCTCTGATATATTTGTACATATTTATTAGGTCTCCCCTAAGTCTTCTCTTTTCTAGAGTAAATAGACCTAATTTTGATAACCTTTCCGTGTATTGTAATGCACCCATTCCATTTATTATTTTAGTAGCCCGCCTCTGAACACTTTCAAGTTCAGTAATGTCTTTCTTCAGCACCGGCGCCCAAAATTGCACACAATACTCCAAGTGTGGTCTAACTAGTGATTTGTACAGAGGGAGAATGATGTTTTCATCTCGTGCCCCCAGACCTCTTCTAATGCATCCCATCACCCTATTTGCTTTGGTGGCTGCTGCCTGACACTGGGCACTCCAATTTAGATTCTTATTCACTAAGATGCCTAAGTCTTTTTCCATGTCTGATTTCCCCAGCAGTTTCCCATTTAGTAAGTAATCGTAGCATCTGTTTCTCCTTCCCATGTGCATAACCTTACACTTATCTGTGTTAAACCTCATTTGCCATTTTTCAGCCCAATTCTCCAATTTACTCAAGTCCATCTGTAGTTGCAAACTGTCCTCCTTTGTGTTAACTACCTTACATAGTTTTGTATCATCTGCAAATACTGATATTTTACTCTGTAAACCATCCACCAGATCATTAATAAATATATTAAATAGTAGGGGGCCCAATACAGACCCCTGTGGCACCCCACTAGTAACCCTGGCCCAATCTGAGTATGCACCATTAATAACCACTCTTTGTTTTCTACCACTAAGCCAGCTACCTACCCATCTACACACATTTTCCCCGAGCCCAAGCTTTCTCATTTTACTTAGCAGTCTTTTATGTGGGACAGTGTCAAATGCTTTACCGAAGTCGAGATAAATGACATCCAATGATTCTCCTCGGTCCATGTGAGAGCTTACATCCTCATAGAAGCTGATCAGGTTAGTTTGACAGGAGCGATCCTTCATAAATCCATGTTGATATGGAGTTAAACAGTTATTAACATTGAGACATTCCATAATAGTATCCCTTAAAAACCCTTCAAACATTTTACCCACAACAGATGTTAAGCTTACCGGCCTATAGTTTCCAGGTTCCCTTTTGCACCCTTTTTTGAATATTGGTACCACATTTGCTAGCCGCCAATCCAGTGGAACAGACCCAGTTTCTATAGAGTCTTTAAATAAAAGGAATAGAGGCCTGTCTATCACATTACTTAACTCCCTTAATACCCGAGGGTGAATGCCATCAGGGCCTGGTGATTTGTCAATTTTAATGTTACTAAGTCGGTTCTGCACTTCTTCCTGGGTTAGGCAGGTCATACTTAATGGGGCATTTACATGATCACTCTGCATTTCCCCTGGCATATGCTTTTCCTGTGTGAACACAGTTGAGAAAAAAGTATTTAAAACATTTGCTTTTCCCACATCGCTTTCTATGATTTTACCCTCATTATTCTTTAAAGGGCCAACACCATCAATTTTAATCTTTTTTCTGTTTATATAATTAAAGAATAGTTTGGGATTTGTTTTGCTTTCCTTAGCAATGAGTCTCTCAGTTTCTACTTTTGCTAAATATATTTGTTTTTTACACATTTTATTTTTTTCTCTATATATTTTTAATGCTTCCTCGCTGCCTTCTTGTTTTAGCTTTTTAAATGCCTTTTTCTTATTATTCATTGCCCCTTTTACCTCCTTATTTAGCCACATTGGTTTTCTCCTGTTCCTAGCCCTTTTATTTCTGTATGGTATGGCTAGCTCGCAGTGGGTGTTTAATACTGATTTAAAAATTTCCCACTTATTTTCTGTGCTCCCATTTTTGAGGACATTGTCCCAATCAATTTGGCGAAGGTCTTCTCTAAGCTGATCAAACTTTGCTTTCCTGAAATTCAGCGTTTTTGTAACCCCCCTCCAAGGCACCTTACTGAAGGACAAGTGGAATTGTATTATATTGTGGTCACTATTCCCTAGGTGCCCATCCACTCGTACGTCTGTTATTCTATCTGGCCTGTTGGTTAAAATTAAGTCCAGAAGGGCTGACCCTCTAGTTGGGCCCGGCACAAGTTGGGACAGATAATTGTCCTTAGTTACTGACAGAAACCGGTTTCCTTTCTGAGATACGCAGGTTTCAGTTTCCCAGTCTATATCGGGGTAATTGAAGTCCCCCATAATAATCACCTCATTGTGATTTGCTGCTTTGTCTATTTGTTTCAATAATACATTTTCAGTGGTTTCTGTTATATTTGGTGGCTTATAACAAACCCCTATGAGGATTTTATTAGTTTTCCCTCCTTGTATCTCCACCCATAGAGACTCCACCTCTTCATTTCCCTCTTGAATATCTTCTCTTAGTCTGGGCTTTAAACTGGACTTTATATATAGACAGACTCCACCCCCTGGGCTTTATATATAGACAGACTCCACCCCCTGGACTTTATATATAGACAGACTCCACCCCCTTTCCTTTTTTTACGATCCCTCCTAAACAATTCATATCCTTGCAGGTTAGCCGCCCAGTCATAACTATCATCTAACCATGTCTCAGTTATTCCTACTATGTCGTATTTCTCCTCATACATTACCAGCTCCAGTTCCTCCATCTTATTGGTCAGGCTTCTTGCATTGGTCAGCATGCAGGAAAGAAGTTTTGCTCCCCTTTTCTCAGCTTCCTTCTGATTACCCTGTCTTGGGTCCTCTTTACGGCATCTAGTATCCTTGATTAGTTTGTCCTTCTGCTGCATGTTCTTGTCTGCTGTTTTTTCTCCCATCCCCTCTTCTTCTAGTTTAAAGCCCTCCTGATGAGTGTGGCAAGCCTTCTGGCGAACGTGTGTTTCCCAGGTTTTGTGAGGTGTATCCCGTCTCTTGCGAGAAGTCCATCGTAGAGGTAATTCACTCCATGGTCTAAGAATCCAAATCCTTGCTGCCTGCACCACCGTCGTAGCCAGTTGTTCAAATTTAGTATCCTATTCCATCTTCTGACACCATGGCCATCGACTGGGAGGATTGATGAGAAAACAACCTGTACGTTCCGTTCCTTTATTTTCTTCCCCAGAATTTCAAAGTCTTCACAAATAGTTGGCAGATCATTTCTTGCCGTGTCGTTTGTTCCTACATGTATCAATAGGAATGGGTATTCGTCCTTGGATCCGAGGATAGTTGGTATCCTGTTGGCCACATCCTTGATTTTTGCTCCAGGGAGGCAGCATACTTCTCGTGCGGTTATGTCCGGCCTGCAGATAGTTGCCTCCGTGCCTCTTAGTAGTGAGTCGCCCATAACTACCACTCTTCTTTTCTTTCTGGATGCACGGCTTGTTGCTCCTGAGTGCTTTTGAGTGTCTTTTGTTTCTGCTTTTGTTGACAAAGTAACTTCTTTTGATGATACTGTGTCTTCTCCTGTAGAGACGGTATCATCCTGAGCTGTGCCATTTTCGTTCTCCAGCATGAGGGCTTCATATTGGTTGCTAAGCTGTGTGGGTGGTGCCGACCACTTGATCCGCTGGCTTCTTTTGGTCACATGTGTCCACTTTTCAGCCTCTGTATGTGTTCTGAAGCTTTTCTCACTTTCCATATCCTGAATTGTTGCTTCTGCCTCGTCCAAGAAGTCCTCATGTTCTTTAATTAGCTTCAAAGTTGCTATAGCGTCCGCAGTGCCCCCCCTGTATATAGCGTCCGCAGTGCCCCCCCTGTATACAGCGTCCGCAGTGCCCCCCCTGTATACAGCGTCCGCAGTGCCCCCCCTGTATATAGCGTCCGCAGTGCCCCCCCTGTATACAGCGTCCGCAGTGCCCCCCCTGTATACAGCGTCCGCAGTGCCCCCCCTGTATACAGCGTCCGCAGTGCCCCCCCTGTATATAGCGTCTGCAGTGCCCCCCCTGTATATAGCGTCCGCAGTGCCCCCCCTGTATACAGCGTCCGCAGTGTCCCCCCTGTATACAGCGTCCGCAGTGTCCCCCCTGTATACAGCGTCCGCAGTGCCCCCCCTGTATACAGCGTCCGCAGTGCCCCCCCTGTATACAGCGTCTGCAGTGCCCCCCCTGTATACAGCGTCCGCAGTGCCCCCCCTGTATACAGCGTCCGCAGTGCCCCCCCTGTATACAGCGTCCGCAGTGCCCCCCCTGTATACAGCGTCCGCAGTGCCCCCCCTGTATACAGCGTCCGCAGTGCCCCCCCTGTATACAGCGTCCGCAGTGCCCCCCCTGTATACAGCGTCCGCAGTGCCCCCCCTGTATATAGCGTCTGCAGTGCCCCCCCTGTATACAGCGTCTGCAGTGCCCCCCCTGTATACAGCGTCCGCAGTGCCCCCCCTGTATACAGCGTCCGCAGTGCCCCCCCTGTATACAGCGTCCGCAGTGCCCCCCCTGTATATAGCGTCTGCAGTGCCCCCCCTGTATATAGCGTCTGCAGTGCCCCCCCTGTATACAGCGTCTGCAGTGCCCCCCCCTGTATACAGCGTCCGCAGTGCCCCCCCTGTATACAGCGTCTGCAGTGCCCCCCCTGTATACAGCGTCCGCAGTGCCCCCCCTGTATACAGTGTCCGCAGTGCCCCCCTGTATACAGCGTCTGCAGTGCCCCCCCTGTATACAGCGTCCGCAGTGCCCCCCCTGTATACAGCGTCTGCAGTGCCCCCCCTGTATATAGCGTCCGCAGTGCCCCCCCTGTATACAGCGTCCGCAGTGCCCCCCCTGTATACAGCGTCTGCAGTGCCCCCCCTGTATACAGCGTCTGCAGTGCCCCCCCTGTATACAGCGTCCGCAGTGCCCCCCCTGTATACAGCGTCCGCAGTGCCCCCCCTGTATATAGCGTCTGCAGTGCCCCCCCTGTATACAGCGTCCGCAGTGCCCCCCCTGTATATAGCGTCTGCAGTGCCCCCCCTGTATATAGCGTCTGCAGTGCCCCCCCTGTATACAGCGTCTGCAGTGCCCCCCCTGTATACAGCGTCCGCAGTGCCCCCCCTGTATACAGCGTCTGCAGTGCCCCCCCTGTATACAGCGTCCGCAGTGCCCCCCCTGTATACAGCGTCCGCAGTGCCCCCCCTGTATACAGCGTCCGCAGTGCCCCCCCTGTATACAGCGTCCGCAGTGCCCCCCCTGTATACAGCGTCCGCAGTGTCCCCCCTGTATACAGCGTCCGCAGTGTCCCCCCTGTATACAGCGTCCGCAGTGCCCCCCCTGTATATAGCGTCTGCAGTGCCCCCCCTGTATACAGCGTCCGCAGTGCCCCCCCTGTATACAGCGTCCGCAGTGTCCCCCCTGTATACAGCGTCCGCAGTGTCCCCCCTGTATACAGCGTCTGCAGTGCCCCCCCTGTATATAGCGTCTGCAGTGCCCCCCCTGTATACAGCGTCTGCAGTGCCCCCCCTGTATACAGCGTCTGCAGTGCCCCCCCTGTATACAGCGTCCGCAGTGTCCCCCCTGTATACAGCGTCTGCAGTGCCCCCCCTGTATACAGCGTCCGCAGTGCCCCCCCTGTATACAGCGTCCGCAGTGCCCCCCCTGTATACAGCGTCCGCAGTGCCCCCCCTGTATACAGCGTCCGCAGTGCCCCCCCTGTATACAGCGTCCGCAGTGCCCCCCCTGTATATAGCGTCCGCAGTGCCCCCCCTGTATATAGCGTCTGCAGTGCCCCCCCTGTATATAGCGTCTGCAGTGCCCCCCCTGTATATAGCGTCTGCAGTGCCCCCCCTGTATATAGCGTCTGCAGTGCCCCCCCTGTATACAGCGTCCGCAGTGCCCCCCCTGTATACAGCGTCCGCAGTGCCCCCCCTGTATATAGCGTCCGCAGTGCCCCCCCCGTATACAGCGTCCGCAGTGCCCCCCCCGTATACAGCGTCCGCAGTGCCCCCCCTGTATACAGCGTCCGCAGTGCCCCCCCTGTATACAGCGTCCGCAGTGCCCCCCCTGTATACAGCGTCCGCAGTGCCCCCCCTGTATACAGCGTCCGCAGTGCCCCCCCTGTATACAGCGTCCGCAGTGCCCCCCCTGTATATAGCGTCCGCAGTGCCCCCCCCGTATACAGCGTCCGCAGTGCCCCCCCCGTATACAGCGTCCGCAGTGCCCCCCCTGTATACAGCGTCCGCAGTGCCCCCCCTGTATACAGCGTCCGCAGTGCCCCCCCTGTATACAGCGTCCGCAGTGCCCCCCCCGTATACAGCGTCCGCAGTGCCCCCCCTGTATACAGCGTCCGCAGTGCCCCCCCTGTATACAGCGTCCGCAGTGCCCCCCCTGTATACAGCGTCCGCAGTGCCCCCCCTGTATACAGCGTCCGCAGTGCCCCCCCTGTATACAGCGTCCGCAGTGCCCCCCCTGTATACAGCGTCTGCAGTGCCCCCCCTGTATACAGCGTCTGCAGTGCCCCCCCTGTATACAGCGTCTGCAGTGCCCCCCCTGTATACAGCGTCCGCAGTGCCCCCCCTGTATACAGCGTCCGCAGTGCCCCCCCTGTATACAGCGTCCGCAGTGCCCCCCCTGTATACAGCGTCCGCAGTGCCCCCCTGTATACAGCGTCCGCAGTGCCCCCCCTGTATACAGCGTCCGCAGTGCCCCCCCTGTATACAGCGTCCGCAGTGTCCCCCCTGTATACAGCGTCTGCAGTGCCCCCCCTGTATACAGCGTCCGCAGTGCCCCCCCTGTATACAGCGTCCGCAGTGCCCCCCCTGTATACAGCGTCCGCAGTGCCCCCCCTGTATACAGCGTCCGCAGTGCCCCCCCTGTATATAGCGTCCGCAGTGCCCCCCCTGTATACAGCGTCCGCAGTGCCCCCCCTGTATACAGCGTCCGCAGTGCCCCCCCTGTATACAGCGTCCGCAGTGCCCCCCCTGTATATAGCGTCCGCAGTGCCCCCCCTGTATACAGCGTCTGCAGTGCCCCCCCTGTATACAGCGTCCGCAGTGCCCCCCCTGTATACAGCGTCTGCAGTGCCCCCCCTGTATACAGCGTCCGCAGTGCCCCCCCTGTATACAGCGTCCGCAGTGCCCCCCAGGAGCCGCTCTCACCTCTCTGGACCATGTGCATTGGATGGTGGAGTTCGGCGCCAGCGATGGAGATTTCCACCTCGGAGTCTCGGACGTTTTCTGGAAAGGGGACGGCCATGCTCCAGATTCTCCCAGCATTGCAGGATGGGTCAGAGGCGGAAAACCCCTGCCGTATACTGGAAGAGAAAGCGGGGCAACAGCCGTCATGTGACTGGGAGAGCTCCGCCCCCGCACAATAATAGACGTACCGGCAGACGGCAGCGCAGAATGCAGCGACCTCCGGCTCCCGCCTCCCCGGAGCCTCTCGCAGCTTTATTCTCCAGCCACTCAACTGAGGAAGAAAAAGAAGGTGCTCACGTGACCAGGCGCTGCCAAATCCCCACACTCTCTGTGGGACGCAGTTGCTCTTGGGTTACCATGGTAACATTAGTATGAACTTCCTGTCATGTGACTGTGCACTCTGATGAGGAGAGGTCACATGACAGGAACTCTCTGTAGCAAGGCTATTACCATGGCAACCCCAGAGAAAGCAGAGTGTTCCATGATACTGACCGTGTCCGGAGGCTCATGACGGTGTCCGTGTGCTGCACCCATGTGAGCATCATACAAGGAGCGGCGTCTCATGGCATTGGGGTCTGTGTATGGCCCATCCCCCGGCCAGGCGGGGACATCCAGCGTGCGGCTCCTCTCGCGGCTCCAGGTATAGCCCCCCGCGGAGCCGCGCTCCCCAATACTGTGGATATGATGGATGGTCGGAGCACTCACGTCACCCAAATTCTCAAACCCAATCCACAAGCCTCCGGTAATCGGTGCCGCCGGCTCGTCCTCATCAGTGTCCTCGCCGTGAAGAGACGGCGGCTGGGGAAACCACGACAACCGCTCCTCCAGCCAACTGCCAGTGATGAATCCATAAGAAAGTGTCTCCTGGGAGGGGGCGGGGCCAGACACACCAGGAGGGGCGGGGCCAGGCACCCCAGGATGGGCGGGGCCAGGCACCCCAGGAGGGGCGGGGCCAGGCAACCCCGAAACAGGAGAGGCGGGGCCAGACACACCAGGAAAGGCGTGGCCAGACACACCAGGAGGGGCGGGGCCAGACACACCAGGAGGGGCGGGGCCAGACACACCAGGAGGGGCGGGGCCAGACACACCAGGAGGGGCGGGGCCAGGCACCCCAGGAGGGTCCGGGCCAGGCACCCCAGGAGGGGCGGAGCCAGGCACCCCAGGAGGGGCGGGGCCAGGCACCCCCGAAACAACAGGAGAGGCGGGGCCAGACACACCAGGAGGGGCGGGGCCAGGCACCCCAGGAGGGGCGGGGCCAGGCACCCCAGGAGGGGCATGACCAGAAACACCAGGAGGGGCAAAGGCATAAACATTAGGATGAGGGGGGCCAAACACATCAGGAGGGGCAGAGGCAAAAATATTAGGAAGGGTGGAGGGAAAAACATCAGGATAGACGGGGACAAACACATCAGGCGGGGAGGGGCCAAACACAGGAGGGGCGGAGGAAAATACATAAGGAGGAGCGGAGGGAAAAACATCAGAATGGATGGGGCCAAACACATCAGGAGGGGAGGGGCCAAACACATCAGGAGGGGAGGGGCCAAACACATCAGGAGGGGAGGGGCCAAACACATCAGGAGGGGAGGAGCCAAACACATCAGGAGGGGGAGGGGGCCAAACACATCAGGAGGGGAGGGGCCAAACACATCAGGAGGGGAGGGGCCAAACACATCAGGAGGGGCAGCTTCATTCAAAAACTTCTTCACAGGTGCACTCTGAAAACTCGAAGGAGCAGGGAATATTGAGGCTTCATCAACCGAACAGAAGTTCATCACATGATCCGAAAAACCAATGTTCATTGGCCGATCCCATAGATACAGCAAATATTCTGCAAAAAAAGAGAAACAATGAGGAGTCACAAGGATCAGAAAATACTGTCACGTGCCTACATCACTGGCCAGGAAAACACTGACTGCAGCTCTGGAGGTGACTAGAGGATAAGACACAATGTAACAGCAGAATAGGGACTGCAGCTCTGGAGGTGACTAGAGGATAAGACACAATGTAACAGTAGCATAGTGACTGCAGCTCTGGAGGTGACTGGAGAATAAGACACAATGTAACAGCAGAATAGTGACTGCAGCTCTGGAGGTGACTGGAGGATAAGACACAATGTAACAGCAGAATAGTGACTGCAGCTCTGGAGGTGACTGGAGGATAAGACACAATGTAACAGCAGAATAGTGACTGCAGCTCTGGAGGTGACTAGAGGATAAGACACAATGTAACAGTAGCATAGTGACTGCAGCTCTGGAGGTGACTGGAGGATAAGACACAATGTAACAGCAGAATAGTGAGTGCAGCTCTGGAGGTGACTGGAGGATAAGACACAATGTAACAGCAGAACAGTGACTGCAGCTCTGGAGGTGACTGGAGGATAAGACACAATGTAACAGCAGAATAGTGACTGCAGCTCTGGAGGTGACTGGAGGATAAGACACAATGTAACAGCAGAATAGTGACTGCAGCTCTGGAGGTGACTGGAGGATAAGACACAATGTAACAGCAGAACAGTGACTGCAGCTCTGGAGGTGACTAGAAGATAAGACACAATGTAACAGCAGAATAGTGACTGCAGCTCTGGAGGTGACTGGAGGATAAGACACAATGTAACAGCAGAATAGTGACTGCAGCTCTGGAGGTGACTGGAGGATAAGACACAATGTAACAGCAGAACAGTGACTGCAGCTCTGGAGGTGACTAGAGGATAAGACACAATGTAACAGCAGAATAGTGACTGCAGCTCTGGAGGTGACTGGAGGATAAGACACAATGTAACAGCAGAATAGTGACTGCAGCTCTGGAGGTGACTGGAGGATAAGACACGATGTAACAGCAGAATAGTGACTGCAGCTCTGGAGGTGACTGGAGGATAAGACATGATGTAACAGCAGAATAGTGACTGCAGCTCTGGAGGTGACTGGAGGATAAGACATGATGTAACAGGAGAATAGTGAGTGCAGCTCTGGAGGTGACTGGATGATAAGACATGATGTAACAGCAGAATAGTGACTGCAGCTCTGGAGGTGACTGGAGGATAAGACATGATGTAACAGCAGAATAGTGACTGCAGCTCTGGAGGTGACTGGAGGATAAGACACAATGTAACAGCAGAATAGTGACTGCAGCTCTGGAGGTGACTGAGGATAAGACACAATGTAACAGCAGAATAGTGACTGCAGCTCTGGAGGTGACTGGAGGATAAGACACAATGTAACAGCAGAATAGTGACTGCAGCTCTGGAGGTGACTGAGGATAAGACATGATGTAACAGCAGAATAGTGACTGCAGCTCTGGAGGTGACTGAGGATAAGACACAATGTAACAGCAGAATAGTGACTGCAGCTCTGGAGGTGACTGGAGGATAAGACATGATGTAACAGCAGAATAGTGACTGCAGCTCTGGAGGTGACTGGAGGATAAGACACAATGTAACAGCAGAATAGTGACTGCAGCTCTGGAGGTGACTGGAGGATAAGACACAATGTAATAGCAGAATAGTGACTGCAGCTCTGGAGGTGACTGAGGATAAGACATGATGTAACAGCAGAATAGTGACTGCAGCTCTGGAGGTGACTGAGGATAAGACACAATGTAACAGCAGAATAGTGACTGCAGCTCTGGAGGTGACTGGAGGATAAGACATGATGTAACAGCAGAATAGTGACTGCAGCTCTGGAGGTGACTGGAGGATAAGACATGATATAACAGCAGATTAGTGAGTGCAGCTCTGGAGGTGACTGAGGATAAGACATGATGTAATAGCAGAATAGTGACTGCAGCTCTGGAGGTGACTGGAGGATAAGACACAATGTAACAGCAGAATAGTGACTGCAGCTCTGGAGGTGACTGAGGATAAGACACAATGTAACAGCAGAATAGTGACTGCAGCTCTGGAGGTGACTGGAGGATAAGACACAATGTAACAGCAGAATAGTGACTGCAGCTCTGGAGGTGACTGAGGATAAGAGATGATGTAACAGCAGAATAGTGACTGCAGCTCTGGAGGTGACTGGAGGATAAGACACAATGTAACAGCAGAATAGTGAGAGCAGCTCTGGAGGTGACTGGAGGATAAGACACAATGTAACAGCAGAATAGTGAGTGCAGCTCTGGAGGTGACTGGAGGATAAGACACAATGTAACAGCAGAATAGTGAGTGCAGCTCTGGAGGTGACTGGAGGATAAGACATCATGTAACAGCAGAATAGTGACCGCAGCTCTGGAGGTGACTGGAGGATAAGACACAATGTAACAGCAGAATAGTGACCGCAGCTCTGGAGGTGACTGGAGCATAAGACACAATGTAACAGCAGATCAGTGAGTGCAGCTCTGGAGGTGACTAGAGGATAAGACACAATGTAACAGCAGAATAGTGACTGCAGCTCTGGAGGTGACTGGAGGATAAGACCCAATGTAACTGTGGCGCCCCTGAGGCTCCTGTTGCCACAGAGGTAAAGCACCTCAGCCAGAGGTGTGGTATCCCATTCCCGGGTAAGGAGGAGGCCACAACTCGTTGCGCACACTGTTAATTTAGCGACACTCCATTAGGCCGTGGTTAGGGCGAGTTGCACTTAGGGAAAGTGTGTCACCCAGGGTTATGGGGTACTCGGTCCCGGGCAGTGTATAACTGGGGAATGTCACTGATGCCCGTTGCCCGGTCCCGTGTCCTGGGGGCTTTTTAATGAGTATTTACAGGGGAGATAAGAGTCATTTGTGTGACGCCACCCAGAGCCGGCGCCAGCACCCGGCAAACCCGGTCAAATGCCGGGGCCCTGAGCTGCCGGGGGGGCCACTCGCGGTGGCAGGAGTGTGGCACCGCTACTCAGGGGGGGCCCGGTGGCCGTGCTGTCACCGCCCCCTGCCGAGGATCGCGCTTTCAATTGCATCGGCATCGCAGGTGCGGATACAGGTGAGAGCAATGATGAGAGTGAGCGGCGCTCTCTTATCATTCTCCCCGCTGTGACTGTCGGCGTTCTTCTGACAGCTCTGCAGCGAGCGCGGTGACGTCATCACTGCGCGCCTGCTGAGAGGTCCGAGCGAGCGACAGCAATGCACGATGCGCCGAGGAGACCGGCACTAGTACACATAGGGGCCCGGCAGCCGCTCTGCGTCTATGTGTAGTGGCCGGCCTGTGAGTCAGGGGAGCCCAGTGTCAGTAGAGGGGCCCCTGACCTGGAGAGGCCACCAGCCATGTCTGAGCTGCAGGAGTGCTCCTGACCTGCACAGCAGACGGGATCTCCATCCTGCAGGACCTGCGATGATGTCACGCCCATGTGACTGTGTGGGAGGAGACACAGGAGGCCGGCAGAAAGCAAGAGACACATGATGACTGGTAATAAGAAAAGAGGGGACATGAGGGGGAGGGGGGCTGCAGGGTGAGTGCATATGAGGGAAGATGGAGCTACAGGGTGAGTGGCATATGAGGGCTGCAGACTGACAGAAGCATGTGCAGGGGTGCAGAGTGTTTGAGAGGGGTAAGTTGGGGTACAGGCAGGGTGAGATATGTGAGCAGGGTGTGTGACATATGGGGGTGTAGTGTGTGAGATCTGGGGGGTGCAGGCCATATGGGGAGCAGTGTGTGTGTGTGTGAGATCTGGGGGGTGCAGGCCATATGGGGAGCAGTGTGTGTGTGTGTGGGATATGGGGGGTGCAGGCCATATGGGGAGCAGTGTGTGTGTGTGTGGGATATGGGGGGTGCAGGCCATATGGGGAGCAGTGTGTGTGTGTGTGTGTGTGGGATATGGGGGGTGCAGGCCATATGGGGAGCAGTGTGTGTGTGTGTGGGATATGGGGGGTGCAGGCTGTATGGGGAGCAGTGTGTGTGTGTGTGGGATATGGGGGGTGCAGGCCATATGGGGAGCAGTGTGTGTGTGTGTGGGATATGGGGGGTGCAGGCCATATGGGGAGCAGTGTGTGTGTGTGTGGGATATGGGGGGTGCAGGCCATATGGGGAGCAGTGTGTGTGTGTGTGGGATATGGGGGGTGCAGGCCATATGGGGAGCAGTGTGTGTGTGTGTGAGATCTGGGGGGTGCAGGCCATATGGGGAGCAGTGTGTGTGTGTGTGGGATATGGGGGGTGCAGGCCATATGGGGAGCAGTGTGTGTGTGTGTGGGATATGGGGGGTGCAGGCCATATGGGGAGCAGTGTGTGTGTGTGTGTGTGTGGGATATGGGGGGTGCAGGCCATATGGGGAGCAGTGTGTGTGTGTGTGTGATATGGGGGGTGCAGGCCATATGGGGAGCAGTGTGTGTGTGTGTGGGATATGGGGGGTGCAGGCCATATGGGGAGCAGTGTGTGTGTGTGGGGGATATGGGGGGTGCAGGCCATATGGGGAGCAGTGTGTGTGTGTGTGGGATATGGGGGGTGCAGGCCATATGGGGAGCAGTGTGTGTGTGTGTGTGGGATATGGGGGGTGCAGGCTGTATGGGAAGCAGTGTGTGTGTGTGTGGGATATGGGGGGTGCAGGCTGTATGGGGAGCAGTGTGTGTGTGTGTGGGATATGGGGGGTGCAGGCCATATGGGGAGCAGTGTGTGTGTGTGTGAGATCTGGGGGGTGCAGGCTGTATGGGGAGCAGTGTGTGTGTGTGGGATATGGGGGGTGCAGGCCATATGGGGAGCAGTGTGTGTGGGATATGGGGGGTGCAGGCCATATGGGGAGCAGTGTGTGTGTGTGTGAGATCTGGGGGGTGCAGGCTGTATGGGGAGCAGTGTGTGTGTGTGTGGGATATGGGGGGTGCAGGCCATATGGGGAGCAGTGTGTGTGTGTGTGGGATATGGGGGGTGCAGGCTGTATGGGGAGCAGTGTGTGTGTGTGTGGGATATGGGGGGTGCAGGCCATATGGGGAGCAGTGTGTGTGTGTGTGTGTGATATGGGGGGTGCAGGCTGTATGGGGAGCAGTGTGTGTGTGTGTGGGATATGGGGGGTGCAGGCCATATGGGGAGCAGTGTGTGTGTGTGTGGGATATGGGGGGTGCAGGCCATATGGGGAGCAGTGTGTGTGTGTGTGGGATATGGGGGGTGCAGGCCGTATGGGGAGCAGTGTGTGTGTGTGTGTGTGATATGGGGGGTGCAGGCCATATGGGGAGCAGTGTGTGTGTGTGTGGGATATGGGGGGTGCAGGCCATATGGGGAGCAGTGTGTGTGTGTGTGGGATATGGGGGGTGCAGGCCGTATGGGGAGCAGTGTGTGTGTGTGTGATATGGGGGGTGCAGGCCATATGGGGAGCAGTGTGTGTGTGTGTGTGATATGGGGGGTGCAGGCCATATGGGGAGCAGTGTGTGTGTGTGTGGGATATGGGGGGTGCAGGCCATATGGGGAGCAGTGTGTGTGTGTGTGGGATATGGGGGGTGCAGGCCATATGGGGAGCAGTGTGTGTGTGTGTGGGATATGGGGGGTGCAGGCCATATGGGGAGCAGTGTGTGTGTGTGTGGGATATGGGGGGTGCAGGCCGTATGGGGAGCAGTGTGTGTGTGTGTGTGTGTGATATGGGGGGTGCAGGCCATATGGGGAGCAGTGTGTGTGTGTGTGGGATATGGGGGGTGCAGGCCATATGGGGAGCAGTGTGTGTGTGTGTGGGATATGGGGGGTGCAGGCCGTATGGGGAGCAGTGTGTGTGTGTGTGGGATATGGGGGGTGCAGGCCGTATGGGAAGCAGTGTGTGTGTGTGTGGGATATGGGGGGTGCAGGCCGTATGGGGAGCAGTGTGTGTGTGTGGGATATGGGGGGTGCAGGCCGTATGGGGAGCAGTGTGTGTGTGTGTGTGATATGGGGGGTGCAGGCTGTATGGGAAGCAGGGTGTGAGAGATATGGGGGTGCAGGCTGTATGGGAAGCAGTGTGTGTGGGATATGGGGGGTGCAGGCCGTATGGGGAGCAGTGTGTGTGTGTGTGTGATATGGGGGGTGCAGGCTGTATGGGAAGCAGGGTGTGAGAGATATGGGGGTGCAGGCTGTATGGGAAGCAGGGTGTGTGAGATATGGGGGGTGCAGGCCGTATGGGAAGCAGGGTGTGAGAGATATGGGGGTGCAGGCTGTATGGGAAGCAGTGTGTGTGGGATATGGGGGGTGCAGGCCATATGGGGAGCAGTGTGTGTGTGTGTGGGATATGGGGGGTGCAGGCCGTATGGGGAGCAGTGTGTGTGTGTGTGGGATATGGGGGGTGCAGGCCGTATGGGAAGCAGTGTGTGTGTGTGTGGGATATGGGGGGTGCAGGCCATATGGGGAGCAGTGTGTGTGTGTGTGGGATATGGGGGGTGCAGGCCGTATGGGGAGCAGTGTGTGTGTGTGTGTGTGATATGGGGGGTGCAGGCTGTATGGGAAGCAGGGTGTGAGAGATATGGGGGTGCAGGCTGTATGGGAAGCAGGGTGTGTGAGATATGGGGGGTGCAGGCCGTATGGGAAGCAGGGTGTGAGAGATATGGGGGTGCAGGCTGTATGGGAAGCAGTGTGTGTGGGATATGGGGGGTGCAGGCCGTATGGGGAGCAGTGTGTGTGTGTGTGTGTGATATGGGGGGTGCAGGCTGTATGGGAAGCAGGGTGTGAGAGATATGGGGGTGCAGGCTGTATGGGAAGCAGTGTGTGTGGGATATGGGGGGTGCAGGCCGTATGGGGAGCAGTGTGTGTGTGTGTGATATGGGGGGTGCAGGCTGTATGGGAAGCAGGGTGTGAGAGATATGGGGGTGCAGGCTGTATGGGAAGCAGGGTGTGTGAGATATGGGGGTGTAGTGTGTGTGATCTGGGGGTGCAGGCTGTATGGGGAGCAGGGTATGTGACATATGGGGGTGTAGTGTGTGTGATCTGGGGGTGCAGGCTGTATGGGAAGCAGTGTGTGTGTGTATGGGATATGGGGGGTGCAGGCCGTATGGGGAGCAGTGTGTGTGTGTGTGATATGGGGGGTGCAGGCTGTATGGGAAGCAGGGTATGTGACATATGGGGGTGTAGTCTGTGTGATCTGGGGGTGCAGGCTGTATGGGAAGCAGTGTGTGTGTGTGTGGGATATGGGGGGTGCAGGCTGTATGGGAAGCAGTGTGTGTGTGTGTGGGATATGGGGGGTGCAGGCTGTATGGGGAGCAGTGTGTGTGTGTGTGTGTGTGATATGGGGGGTGCAGGCTGTATGGGAAGCAGGGTGTGAGAGATATGGGGGTGTAGGCTGTATGGGAAGCAGGGTGTGTGAGATATGGGGGTGTAGTGTGTGTGATATGGGGGTGCAGGCTGTATGGGGAGCAGGGTATGTGACATATGGGGGTGTAGTGTGTGTGATCTGGGGGTGCAGGCTGTATGGGAAGCAGGGTGTGAGAGATATGGGGGTGTAGTGTGTGTGATATGGGGGTGCAGGCTGTGTGTGATATGGGGGTGTAGTGTGTGTGATCTGGGGGGTGCAGGCTGTATGGGGAGCAGGGTATGTGACATATGGGGGTGTAGTGTGTGTGATCTGGGGGTGCAGGCTGTATGGGAAGCAGGGTGTGAGAGATATGGGGGTGTAGTGTGTGTGATATGGGGGTGTAGTGTGTGTGATCTGGGGGGTGCAGGCTGTATGGGGAGCAGGGTATGTGACATATGGGGGTGTAGTGTGTGTGATCTGGGGGTGCAGGCTGTATGGGAAGCAGGGTGTGAGAGATATGGGGGTGTAGTGTGTGTGATATGGGGGTGCAGGCTGTGTGTGATATGGGGGTGTAGTGTGTGTGATCTGGGGGGTGCAGGCTGTATGGGGAGCAGGGTATGTGACATATGGGGGTGTAGTGTGTGTGATCTGGGGGTGCAGGCTGTATGGGAAGCAGGGTGTGAGATATGGGGGTGTAGTGTGTGTGATATGGGGGTGCAGGCTGTGTGTGATATGGGGGTGTAGTGTGTGTGATCTGGGGGGTGCAGGCTGTATGGGGAGCAGGGTGTGTGATATGGGGGTGTAGTGTGTGAGATCTAGGGGTGCAGGCTGTATGGGAAGCAGGGTGTGAGAGATATGGGGGTGTAGTGTGTGTGATATGGGGGGTGCAGGCTGTATGGGGAGCAGGGTATGTGACATATGGGGGTGTAGTGTGTGTGATATGGGGGTGCAGGCTGTATGGGGAGCAGGGTGTGAGAGATATGGGGGTGTAGTGTGTGAGATCTGGGGGGTGCAGGGTGTGTGAGATATGGGGGTGTAGTGTGTGTGATATGGGGGTGCAGGGTGTGTGACATATGGGGGCAGGGGCGTAACTACCGCAGTCGCAGGGGTCGGAAGGAGAAGAGAGGTACTTGTTTTTTATTTTGCTGGCTGCATGACACATGGAGGCCTGGAGGGGCCTGGCTGCATGATACATGGAGGTCTATGGGACTGCATAATAAACATGAAGGACACCTTATACATGGACTAGAGGTGCATTATACATGGAGGAGTATAGGGCTGCATAATGCAATATGATGGTTTATGGCGCTACATTATAATACATATAGCACTATGGGGGCTACATTATAATATATGGAGGAATATGGAGGCTACCTTACACATGGACACACATGGGTGTGCGTTATAAAACATGGAGGACTGTGGTGCAGTATAATATATGGAGTACTATGGGGTGAATTATAATACATGGAGAACTATGGGGGTGCATTATAATATATGACGGGTTATGTGGGACCCTTTATAATTTACGGAAGGCTATGTGGGGGCCATTATAGTATTTGGAGATCTATATACAAGGAGGACAAAGATACAAGTATGGGATGGGGATGTTTTGTGCTGAGGGAAAAAGGCTCTTTCCCTCAGCACCCAGCTTTCCCATGCTCTGCTATACATCTCTCAGCACCCAGCTTTCCCATGCTCTGCTATACATCTTCTCTCAGCACCCAGCTTTCCCATGCTCTGCTATACATCTCTCAGCACCCAGCTTTCCCATGCTCTGCTATACATCTCTCAGCACCCAGCTTTCCCATGTTCTGATATACATCTCTCAGCACCCAGCTTTCCCATGTTCTGATATACATCTCTCAGCACCCAGCTTTCCCATGCTCTGCTATACATCTCTCAGCACCCAGCTTTCCCATGCTCTGCTATACATCTCTCAGCACCCAGCTTTCCCATGCTCTGCTATACATCTTCTCTCAGCACCCAGCTTTCCCATGCTCTGCTATACATCTCTCAGCACCCAGCTTTCCCATGTTCTGATATACATCTCTCAGCACCCAGCTTTCCCATGCTCTGATATACATCTCTCAGCACCCAGCTTTCCCATGCTCTGCTGTACATCTCTCAGCACCCAGCTTTCCCATGCTCTGCTATACATCTCTCAGCACCCAGCTTTCCCATGCTCTGCTATACATCTTCTCTCAGCACCCAGCTTTCCCATGCTCTGCTATACATCTCTCAGCACCCAGCTTTCCCATGTTCTGATATACATCTCTCAGCACCCAGCTTTCCCATGCTCTGATATACATCTCTCAGCACCCAGCTTTCCCATGCTCTGATATACATCTCTCAGCACCCAGCTTTCCCATGCTCTGATATACATCTCTCAGCACCCAGCTTTCCCATGCTCTGCTATACATCTCTCAGCACCCAGCTTTCCCATGCTCTGCTGTACATCTCTCAGCACCCAGCTTTCCCAATGCTCTGCTGTACATCTTCTCTCAGCACCCAGCTTTCCCATGCTCTGCTTTACATCTTCTCTCAGCACCCAGCTTTCCCATGCTCTGCTGTACATCTCTCAGCACCCAGCTTTCCCATGCTCTGCTATACATCTCTCAGCACCCAGCTTTCCCATGCTCTGCTATACATCTCTCAGCACCCAGCTTTCCCATGCTCTGCTATACATCTCTCAGCACCCAGCTTTCCCATGCTCTGCTATACATCTCTCAGCACCCAGCTTTCCCATGCTCTGCTATACATCTATCAGCACCCAGCTTTCCCATGCTCTGCTATACATCTCTCAGCACCCAGCTTTACTCTGTTATGGAAAAGCTGGGTGCTGAGGGAAATATGTATAGCAGAGCATGGGGAAGCTGGGTGCTGAGAGATGTATAGCAGAGCATGGGAAAGCTGGGTGCTGAGGACAAGATGGATATCAGAACATGGGAAAGCAGGGTACTGATAGAGGGATTTCAGATCATGGGAAACCTGGGTGCTGAGGGTAAGAGCCAAGTGTCAGCGTCATTATCCTGTACCCCGAGTGTCAGTGTCATTATCCCGCACCTTAAGTGTCGGTGTACGTGGAGGGGGCCCCGGTCCAAATTTTGCACCAGGGCCCATCAAACTCTAGTTACGCCACTGAGTATTAATCACTGTATTCTATATGAGGGTGCCTACTGCTATCTGGCTCTGCACTGTGCAATATACAGGCTATGCTATATACAAGCTGTATGCTACATGAGGGTGCCTAATGCTATCTGGCTCTGCACTGTGCTGTCTGGGTCTGCACTGTACTATATAGGTCTGTGTACTACATGAGGATACCTAATGCTATCTGGCTCTGCACTGTGCTGTCTGGGTCTGCACTGTACTATATAGGTCTGTGTACTACATGAGGGTGCCTAATGCTATCTGGCTCTACACTGTGCTATATGCAGGCTGTATACTACATGAGGGTGCCTAATGCTATCTGGCTCTACACTGTGGTATTTAGGGGCTGTGTACTACATGAGGGTGCCTATTGCTATCTGGGTCTGCATTGTGCTATATGTGTGCTGTCTACTACATGAGGGTGCCTATTGCTATCTGGGTCTGCATTGTGCTATATGTGTGCTGTATACTACATGAAGGTGCCTAATGCTATCTGGGTCTGCATTGTGCTATATGGGGGCTGCATAGTGCATATGGGGGCTACATAATACTATATGGAGGACAATGGGGGCTTCATAACACAATATGGGGGCTGCATACTACTATACCCCCAGAGTTGTATGTTCCCTCCACCCAGGTGCTGTATGTCCCCCCCCACCCCAGAGCTGTATACACCCAGAGCTGCATGTCACCCCCCCCACCTCACAGCTGTCCCCCCCCCACCTCAGTCACTGCCCTCCTCTAGAGCTGTATACCCCTTTCCTCAGTAATATGTACTCCCCCCCAGTATTGTGTTTGTCCGCAGCCTCTCTTGTGATGTATATACAGCAGTGTTAGGCTATGTGTCCATGGTAGAATGTACCTGCGGATTTTTCTGCATGAAAATCCGCGACTTTCGCGGCAAATCCGCACCTTATTTTTGCCGCGGATTTGCTGCGGATTTTGATGCGGATTTTTTTTTTTTCCCCTTCTATACCCAAAATCCGCACCAAAATCCGCAACAATAATTGACATGCTGCAGATTTTTCCGGATCAAAATCCGCGGCAAATCCGCCGTGGAAAAATCCGCAGCATGGACACAGCATTTCCAAAATGCCATTGAAATGGCTTGGAAGTGCCGCTGCTGCAGATTTTTGGAAAATCCGCGGTAAATCCACGGCAAATCCGCGCAAAATCCGCAGCGTGGACACATAGCCTTAGTGTGCCCTATGTGCGGCCATGTCTGTTAGACAAGCTGGGAGGTGAATGAGGCTATTGCCGGCTTCCCAATATTAGAAATATATATACAGTATAAATATATAAAAATAATGTGTGTGTGTATCTATGTATGGCAGTGTATATGACTGTGTCTAGATTTATGTCTATTTATGTGTTTTTGTGAATTTCTCTTTAAATAAGTATGTGTACGTATGCCTGTGTGTGTGTGTATCTGTGCATGTCTGTGTGTGGATGGGGCCCACAAAAACCTGGAGCCGGCCCTGACGCCACCTGCGGGTTGCAGTTAATGTTGATGAACCACCGCTGCTGAAGTGGGTACTCCCAGGGCTGGTGGTAATGGCAGCTGTGGTGGTAGGCCCTCCGCAGGTAGGGCTGAGCCCGGGAGATGTATGGTGGAGTAACACCGTGGGTTGTAGTTAACAGTCTCTATTCACTCTTAACCCTTGGACGGCTGGTTCAGGTCTCTGTTTTGCCAGTTTGATGACTCGGTTGCTCTGTCCCCGGCACACTCAGTGTGGTTGGGTCCCTGTAGCGGGGAGCAGTTTGGGGCCTGACTGTCCCTTTTAGTGGCAGTCTCCTCGTCCGTATGGGGGGCAGTGTGGACCCAGTAGGGCAGGTATGTGTTCGAACCCTGATCCTCGCTTTTCTGCTGATGCCCCCGGATTTGTGGGTCAGTGAGGTCCGTGAAGGTCCCCTCACTGTGCAGGTATTTGCCAGACCGTATGAAACTGACGCCTGACCTAGGGCCCTGTGCCCCGTGCGTGCTCTTGTCCCAGCGGTACTCAGGTATACCCGCCCTGGCGACCCCTCTCCTGTACCCCCGGGTCATCGTTACACGACCCAGCTCTAGGCACGTCTGTGCACCTCACTGTACACCACTCCAGACTGACTCTTACTGACTGCCGTCCCCCCCCACCAGGCTGTCTAGTCCCCTGGTCTGGCTCTGCCCTCTAGGTGGCCATCCCCTTGTATCTGACTAGCCAGTGCCCCCTGGTGTGGAGTGGAAACTAGGATTTTGGTGTGTGTTGGTGTTGCTGGCACTGCTGTTCCAGGTCCTGGGGGTAGGTCCTGCATCCCCGTGAGGATGCAGTTCCCTGTAGTGCCCTGAGTGGCTTAGGGGCGCTACAAAAGCACAGGCCCAAAGCCAGTCGGGAGGTGGAGTATAGTTAGTGGGAGCAGACTGTAGAACGGTAGTCAGTCAGGAAGTGAACGTGGAGGACAAGGTCCTGTGGTCTGGAGCTGGTCCAGTTCGTCCCAGGATCAGAACCGAAGGGGTCCTTGAGCCGCGGGTAGTGCACCATACACCCATGGGCTCTTATCCATGTGACGCCCCTGGACTATTCAGGTGGTCACAGGGTACTGCATGCTCTTTCTCTACAGTGCAGTATTCAAGTCCCTCATGGCTCTCGGATTTCAGCGAATCAAATCTAGATCCACCCTGCCCCGCACCCACCAGACACACCAGTGGGCGGCTTAAGCGGAATAGAGTCACCCACCTGGGGGGTCAGGGAGGGGAGGTGGGGAGTGTGAAAAGACAACCATGGTAACCCTCGATCTGAGAGGAGCTCAGGAGTAGTGGCTCCCAGGAGAAGCTATCTAGGTTGCAGACGGTGGTCTAGACCTAGAGGAGTCGGACCCCCGGTCGCAGGGGATTGAGGCTAGGTGCCTGGGACCTGTCAAAGAGGACAGTCAGCAGCCTGGTCCTATCACCGGTCCGGCACAGAAGGCATGGCAGGGTACATTGACCCTAGGTCGGGGAGAAGCTTCAGGCGACCCGGCAATTAACCTGTAGAGAACAGAGCCTTTATGGACTGTTCCCATGAAGCTCAGAGATCGGGGGCATTAGCACAACGAGGGGGATAGGGCTTTCCACACAAGCTGCCCACTGAAATCCCAAGCGTGAGCCCCTGAGAGCAGGTTCCTTGACTTAGCCACAGTGGGGAGCGGGGCCCGGTAAGTTTCAAGCTACCGGGCCACTACGGAGAATCTAAACTTTGTGCCAGGAGGCAGGTTATGGACCACCGTCAGCACCATTGGGGACGGGACCCGAACGAGCTCCCCTCGAGAGGCAACTGTAGTCAGAGACTTGGTGTACCCGGTTGTCAGCGTCTGTTTACTGGCTGAGTGAGTACCTGAGTGACTCCCCCCCCGGCACTGTATCCCCACATCACCATCCAGAGTCCCGGGGTCTTCCCCTACCTGTGGAGGATAACGTCATCTTGCTGCCCCACTTCATCACCCCGGGTACTCCCAACAGCAGCGGCGGTACTCCCAGTTACCGCACACCACGGGTGGCATTACGAACTATAACTCCCCTGTAAATACCCCCCTTTTACTTTAGAGTGGGGCCCCTAAGCCCCCGAGTCCGGAGACCCTCGAACGGGCACAACTCCCGGATCCGAGCGGTTCGATCCACTGCTGGGGCGGCACATCCACAGCCGGTGTACCCGTGCTGAGGGACTTGACCGCAGCAGGGAACCGCCCCTCAACTAGTGGAGAACTACAAGGCTCAGCTAGTAAACCAGAGGCTGAGGTAACTTCAAATACCGAAGTGTGACGCCCTGGCCGGGCCAGGTAGTCACAGATAGGCCCCTGCACAACACCCCTCCCTCACAGGTGACATCAGCCAACCTTAAAACCCTAGTCACCCCCTCAGGGCTTGATAGACACACCAGGGGGTGGAACCAGGCGGTTGGAAGACGCCCACCTAGGAGTTGTAGACAGCCCGGGGCGGGGAAAACGACGGTTCAGTGGTAGAGTTCAAGGTGAGTGGAGGTCAGGTCTGTGTCTGGGCCTGAAGCAGACTGACAGGTGCCAGGGTAGGAGCCCTGGTGCCTTTGGCTAGGAGGCAGACGGCGGTCTCCGTATGCAGGAGCCGGGAAGACGGCTCGGTGGAACTGACCGGTACAGGGTAGTAGCCCGCCGGTACCGACCCGGGGAACCGACTCGGAAACCGGAGCACACAGGGGGGTACTCCGACCCTGAAGCTAAGTCCAGAAGTGACTGGAACTGGTTAATTAACTAATTGCGGCAAGGACTAGAGGTCCTGTCCCACCCAAAGTCCCGATTGAAGGCAACAGCCCACCGAGGGGGATAATAGGCCACCGCCAGGGCTCAGAGATCCCACGGGCCAGCGTCTGCGGGCAAGGGCTCCTTAGGCCACATCCAGCCGGGAGCGGACATCTGAAGTTGCAAGCACAGGGAGTCCACCATTCTAAAAGGTGCAGGAGAAAGACAGAGACCACCAGCCGGGTGGGGGAACCAGAAAACAGCTGGCTGCGGGCACCGACCACCATCACCTTGGTTTACCAGAGACTCGTGTGTACACCAGTACCTTGCAGTCGCCCATCTCCTCGCACCGCCAAACAACCCCCCAACGGGTCCCGTGGCCACCATCCCTGCCCACGGAGGGGCTAACAACTTGCTGCATAACATCTCCCCCGGGTGCCCCGTAACTGCAGTGGTGGTGTCCAACCTCACCACATACCATGGGTGGCGTCACGAACCTAATACGGCCCAGCCCGTACATATACGTCCACCACCCCCGACCCTTTTCATTCGGAGTGTCCGCGGGATCCCCCGGGTCCGGAGACCCTCGAGCCACCCACCGGAAGGTCCGGACCCGAGCAGCGAGAGGCTGCTGGCACAGGGGAGGCACAGAAGCCACATCCACACACAGCCAGTGAAAAGGTGACCACATAGGGCCACGGGACAAGGCAGGAAAGCCACCCATAACAGGGATCCGCAGACACCGGCTCGGGGTACTGTGTGTGCAGGCGTGGGACAGGCGGGAGAGGCCAGCGCAGGAAGACGACCAGGGAAGGAACACAGGGGGGTGCACCGGGATCGGCCGGAGCCCATCACAGCAGGACCCGGCACTCAGAGGGCAGCCTCTACTCGTGCTAACCTGGAACTATCAACTGTGAGTAAAGACCTTGTGACTGCATCCCTGTGTTGCCTCTGGCCCCGCACCCCGCCATTACATCTCAACACCATAGACTCTGTCCCCATCGACAGCCCTGGGGCCCAGCTCTACCTGTGGAGAGCTATACCAACTCAGCTGCATCACCACCGACCCCAGGGGAACTGAATAGCAGCAACGGCGGCACCTATGTGGCCGCATACCACAGGTGGCGTCACAACTCAGAACGACACCGCCACCATCCCCAGCCCCGGACAGCACAGGTAACACCTCCACCATCCCCGACCCCAGACAGCACAGGTAACACCTCCACCATCCCCAGCCCCGGACAGCACAGGTAACACCTCCACCATCCCCGACCCCAGACACCACAGGTAACACCTCCACCATCCCCAGCCCCAGACAGCACAGGTAACACCTCCACCATCCCCGGCCCCAGACAGCACAGGTAACACCTCCACCATCCCCAGCCCCAGACAGCACAGGTAACACCTCCACCATCCCCGACCCCAGACAGCACAGGTAACACCTCCACCATCCCCAGCCCCAGACAGCACAGGTAACACCTCCACCATCCCCAGCCCCAGACAGCACAGGTAAAACCTCCACCATCCCCGGCCCCAGACAGCACAGGTAACACCTCCACCATCCCCAGCCCCGGACAGCACAGGTAACACCTCCGCCATCCCCGGCCCCGGACAGCACAGGTAACACCTCCACCATCCCCAGCCCCAGACAGCACAGGTAACACCTCCACCATCCCCGGCCCCAGACAGCACAGGTAACACCTCCACCATCCCCAGCCCCAGACAGCACAGGTAACACCTCCGCCATCCCCGGCCCCGGACAGCACAGGTAACACCTCCACCATCCCCGACCCCAGACACCACAGGTAACACCTCCACCATCCCCAGCCCCAGACAGCACAGGTAACACCTCCACCATCCCCAGCCCCAGACAGCACAGGTAACACCTCCACCATCCCCGGCCCCAGACAGCACAGGTAACACCTCCACCATCCCCAGCCCCAGACAGCACAGGTAACACCTCCACCATCCCCGGCCCCAGACAGCCCAGGTAACACCTCCACCATCCCCAGCCCCAGACAGCACAGGTAACACCTCCACCATCCCCGACCCCAGACAGCACAGGTAACACCTCCACCATCCCCAGCCCCAGACAGCACAGGTAACACCTCCACCATCCCCAGCCCCAGACAGCACAGGTAACACCTCCGCCATCCCCGGCCCCGGACAGCACAGGTAACACCTCCACCATCCCCAGCCCCAGACAGCACAGGTAACACCTCCACCATCCCCAGCCCCAGACAGCACAGGTAACACCTCCGCCATCCCCAGCCCCGGACAGCACAGGTAACACCTCCGCCATCCCCGGCCCCGGACAGCACAGGTAACACCTCCACCATCCCCAGCCCCAGACAGCACAGGTAACACCTCCACCATCCCCGGCCCCAGACAGCACAGGTAACACCTCCACCATCCCCAGCCCCAGACAGCACAGGTAACACCTCCACCATCCCCAGCCCCAGACAGCACAGGTAAAACCTCCACCATCCCCGGCCCCAGACAGCACAGGTAACACCTCCACCATCCCCAGCCCCGGACAGCACAGGTAACACCTCCGCCATCCCCGGCCCCAGACAGCACAGGTAACACCTCCACCATCCCCGGCCCCAGACAGCACAGGTAACACCTCCACCATCCCCAGCCCCAGACAGCACAGGTAACACCTCCACCATCCCCAGCCCCAGACAGCACAGGTAACACCTCCACCATCCCCAGCCCCAGACAGCACAGGTAACACCTCCACCATCCCCAGCCCCGGACAGCACAGGTAACACCTCCACCATCCCCGGCCCCGGACAGCACAGGTAACACCTCCACCATCCCCGGCCCCGGACAGCACAGGTAACACCTCCACCATCCCCGGCCCCAGACAGCACAGGTAACACCTCCACCATCCCCAGCCCCAGACAGCACAGGTAACACCTCCGCCATCCCCAGCCCCAGACAGCACAGGTAACACCTCCACCATCCCCGGCCCCAGACAGCACAGGTAACACCTCCACCATCCCCGGCCCCAGACAGCACAGGTAACACCTCCACCATCCCCGGCCCCAGACAGCACAGGTAACACCTCCACCATCCCCGGCCCCAGACAGCACAGGTAACACCTCCACCATCCCCGGCCCCAGACAGCCCAGGTAACACCTCCACCATCCCCGGCCCCAGACAGCCCAGGTAACACCTCCACCATCCCCAGCCCCAGACAGCACAGGTAACACCTCCACCATCCCCGGCCCCAGACAGCACAGGTAACACCTCCACCATCCCCGGCCCCAGACAGCACAGGTAACACCTCCACCATCCCCGGCCCCAGACAGCCCAGGTAACACCTCCACCATCCCCAGCCCCAGACAGCACAGGTAACACCTCCACCATCCCCAGCCCCAGACAGCACAGGTAACACCTCCACCATCCCCAGCCCCAGACAGCACAGGTAACACCTCCACCATCCCCAGCCCCGGACAGCACAGGTAACACCTCCACCATCCCCGGCCCCGGACAGCACAGGTAACACCTCCACCATCCCCGGCCCCAGACAGCACAGGTAACACCTCCACCATCCCCGGCCCCAGACAGCACAGGTAACACCTCCACCATCCCCAGCCCCAGACAGCCCAGGTAACACCTCCACCATCCCCAGCCCCAGACAGCACAGGTAACACCTCCACCATCCCCAGCCCCAGACAGCACAGGTAACACCTCCACCATCCCCAGCCCCAGACAGCCCAGGTAACACCTCCACCATCCCCAGCCCCAGACAGCACAGGTAACACCTCCACCATCCCCAGCCCCAGACAGCACAGGTAACACCTCCACCATCCCCGGCCCCAGACAGCACAGGTAACACCTCCGCCATCCCCGGCCCCAGACAGCACAGGTAACACCTCCACCATCCCCAGCCCCAGACAGCACAGGTAACACCTCCACCATCCCCAGCCCCAGACAGCACAGGTAACACCTCCACCATCCCCGGCCCCAGACAGCACAGGTAACACCTCCACCATCCCCAGCCCCAGACAGCACAGGTAACACCTCCACCATCCCCGGCCCCAGACAGCACAGGTAACACCTCCACCATCCCCGGCCCCGGACAGCACAGGTAACACCTCCACCATCCCCAGCCCCAGACAGCACAGGTAACACCTCCACCCTCCCCAGCCCCAGACAGCACAGGTAACACCTCCACCATCCCCAGCCCCAGACAGCACAGGTAACACCTCCACCATCCCCAGCCCCAGACAGCACAGGTAACACCTCCGCCATCCCCGGCCCCAGACAGCACAGGTAACACCTCCGCCATCCCCGGCCCCAGACAGCACAGGTAACTCCTCCACCATCCCCGGCCCCAGACAGCACAGGTAACACCTCCACCATCCCCGGCCCCAGACAGCACAGGTAACACCTCCACCATCCCCGGCCTCAGACAGCACAGGTAACACCTCCACCATCCCCGGCCCCGGACAGCACAGGTAACACCTCCACCATCCCCAGCCCCAGACAGCACAGGTAACACCTCCACCCTCCCCAGCCCCAGACAGCACAGGTAACACCTCCGCCATCCCCAGCCCCAGACAGCACAGGTAACACCTCCACCATCCCCGGCCCCAGACAGCCCAGGTAACACCTCCACCATCCCCAGCCCCAGACAGCACAGGTAACACCTCCACCGGCCCCAGACAGCACAGGTAACACCTCCACCATCCCCGGCCCCAGACAGCCCAGGTAACACCTCCACCCTCCCCAGCCCCAGACAGCACAGGTAACACCTCCGCCATCCCCAGCCCCAGACAGCACAGGTAACACCTCCACCATCCCCGGCCCCAGACAGCCCAGGTAACACCTCCACCATCCCCAGCCCCAGACAGCACAGGTAACACCTCCACCGGCCCCAGACAGCACAGGTAACACCTCCACCATCCCCGGCCCCAGACAGCCCAGGTAACACCTCCACCGGCCCCAGACAGCACAGGTAACACCTCCACCATCCCCGGCCCCAGACAGCACAGGTAACACCTCCGCCATCCCCAGCCCCAGACAGCACAGGTAACACCTCCACCATCCCCGGCCCCAGACAGCCCAGGTAACACCTCCACCATCCCCGGCCCCAGACAGCACAGGTAACACCTCCACCATCCCCGGCCCCAGACAGCACAGGTAACACCTCCACCATCCCCGGCCCCAGACAGCACAGGTAACACCTCCACCATCCCCGGCCCCGGACAGCACAGGTAACACCTCCACCATCCCCAGCCCCAGACACCACAGGTAACACCTCCACCATCCCCAGCCCCAGACAGCACAGGTAACACCTCCGCCATCCCCGGCCCCGGACAGCACAGGTAACACCTCCACCATCCCCAGCCCCAGACAGCACAGGTAACACCTCCACCATCCCCAGCCCCAGACAGCACAGGTAACACCTCCACCATCACCAGCCCCGGACAGCACAGGTAACACCTCCACCATCCCCGGCCCCGGACAGCACAGGTAACACCTCCACCATCCCCGACCCCGGACAGCACAGGTAACACCTCCACCATCCCCGACCCCGGACAGCACAGGTAACACCTCCACCATCCCCAGCCCCAGACAGCACAGGTAACACCTCCACCATCCCCAGCCCCAGACAGCACAGGTAACACCTCCACCATCCCCGGCCCCGGACAGCACAGGTAACACCTCCACCATCCCAGCCCCGGACAGCACAGGTAACACCTCCACCATCCCCAGCCCCAGACAGCACAGGTAACACCTCCACCATCCCAGCCCCAGACAGCACAGGTAACACCTCCACCATCCCAGCCCCAGACAGCACAGGTAAAACCTCCACCATCCCCGGCCCCAGACAGCACAGGTAACTCCTCCACCATCCCAGACCCCAGACAGCACAGGTAACACCTCCACCATCCCCGGCCCCGGACAGCACAGGTAACACCTCCACCATCCCCGGCCCCGGACAGCACAGGTAACACCTCCACCATCCCCGGCCCCAGACACCACAGGTAACACCTCCACCATCCCCGGCCCCGGACAGCACAGGTAACACCTCCACCATCCCCGGCCCCGGACAGCACAGGTAACACCTTCACCATTCCCAGCCCCAGACAGCACAGGTAACACCTCCACCATCCCCGGCCCCGGACAGCACAGGTAACACCTCCACCATCCCAGCCCCAGACAGCACAGGTAACACCTCCACCATCCCCAGCCCCGGACAGCACAGGTAACACCTCCACCATCCCAGCCCCAGACAGCACAGGTAACACCTCCACCATCCCCAGCCCCGGACAGCACAGGTAACACCTCCGCCTATCTTATGCCTCAAGGAAGAAGAAAGTTCGTGGCCCGATGTGATGACCAAACAGCACACAGCCCGGTGTGACAAGAAGATAGCAAATGGCCCAGTGCGACAACTACACAGCATATGGCCAAGTGAGAAAAGAGAGTATGCAGCCCACTCAGAAGTGACCACCAGAGAGTGTGCTGCCCAGTGTGACCACCATACAGTGATGGCCCGGTGTGACCACCATACAGTGATGGCCCGGTGTGACCACCATACAGTGATGGCCCAGTGTGACCACCATACAGTGATGGCCCGGTGTGACCACCATACAGTGATGGCCCGGTGTGACCACCATACAGTGATGGCCCAGTGTGACCACCATACAGTGATGGCCCGGTGTGACCACCATACAGTGATGGCCCGGTGTGACCACCATACACAGTGATGGCCCGGTGTGACCACCATACAGTGATGGCCCGGTGTGACCACCAGAGAGTGTGCTGCCCAGTGTGACCACCATACAGTGATGGCCCGGTGTGATGACCAGAGAGTGCGCAGTTCAGGGTGACAAGAAGACCGCACACGGCCTGGTGTCATGACTAAAGCATACTGGGTCCGGTGTGACCACCATACAGTGATGGCCCAGTGTGACCACCATACAGTGATGGCCCGGTGTGACCACCATACAGTGATGGCCCGGTGTGACCACCATACAGTGATGGCCCGGTGTGATGACCAGAGAGTGCGCAGTTTAGGGTGACAAGAAGACCGCACACGGCCTGGTGTCATGACTAAAGCATACTGGGTCCGGTGTGACAAGAAGACAGCACACGACCCAGTAAGATAAGGGTGTGCGCTGTCCGGTGTGACAACCAGACCACACACACATTCTGGCTTGACAAAAAGATAGTTTGATGACTCAGTGTCACTTGTGTGTGGGGTGAACTGTTCTTGAGTAGGCCAGACATATTGGTCCTTTATTCTGTAAACCAAGAGACATTAGACATTGTTTCATGTCAGACTGCCTGGAAACCCAATGTCTGATAAATGTGGATTATCTCAGCCCTTTTGACTACATAATTTAGAGGAAAATTATGCAATTGGATTGAACTTGCGACCAACGAGAGAACTAATCCTGTAAGACACCAGTCCCTTAAATTAAAACTGAAGGGTATAAAATGGGCCTTACTCATGTCACCAGATTCATTCTATAGGACTTCAGAGTAGGATTCATGGTCCAGCTGGAGGATCCCTGCTTCAATGCTTAATGCTGAGCATACAAATCCACTTGGAAAACTCAGGTTGGGACAATTCGGTCACTTGGCCACATACCTTGCTGTGATCAGTCAGCTTCCTAAGCTTGCATCCTGGGATAGTAGGCCTTCGAAGCCTGTAAGTCACAAAGCCTCTAATCCCTGGTGGGCCAGCAGAAGGGTGAAAATGTAGCTTGTACCATCTTCTGTTCTTGCTGGGAATGTACAATATGTTTTTGCCTGTGGGTGACCAATAAATTCTTACCAATGTGTGGTTCCCTCACCCTGTGTTATCTGAGTAGTGTTCTGCCCAGAAGGAGTGCGAGTGTTCAGTGGGATGAGTCCTAGTTTGTGTGGAGTTTCTGAAGACAGCCAGGCCAGTGGAGGAGAGCACCCATTGACCCTTGTGTCTTCACAGACAGCACGCGGCCCGGCCCGACGACCAGACAGCATGCGGCCCAGCCCGACGACCAGACAGCACGCGGCCCAGACCGACGACCAGACAGCACGCGGCCCCGCCCGACGACCAGACAACATGCGGCCCAGCCCGACGACCAGACAGCACGCGGCCCAACATGAAGACCAGACAGCACACAGCCTGGTGATACCAGAGATTGAGCTGCCCAGCGTGAAGACCAGACAGCAAGCGGCCCAGCGTGAAGACCAGACAGCAAGCGGCCCAGCGTGAAGACCAGACAGCAAGCGGCCCAGCGTGAAGACCAGACAGCAAGCGGCCCAGCGTGAAGACCAGACAGCAAGCGGCCCAGCGTGAAGACCAGACAGCAAGCGGCCCAGCGTGAAGACCAGACAGCAAGCGGCCCAGCGTGAAGACCAGACAGCAAGCGGCCCAGCGTGAAGACCAGACAGCAAGCGGCCCAGCGTGAAGACCAGACAGCAAGCGGCCCAGCGTGAAGACCAGACAGCACGCGGCCCAGCGTGAAGACCAGACAGCACTCGGCCCAGCGTGAAGACCAGACAGTACGCGGCCCAGCCCGATGACCAGACAGTACGCGGCCCGGCCCGATGACCAGACAGTACGCGGCCCAGCCCGATGACCAGACAGTACGTGGCCCAGCCCGATGACCAGACAGCACGCAGCCCAGCATGAAGACTAGACAGCACACGGCCTGGTGATATCAGAGATTGAGCGGCCCGACGTGAAGACCAGACAGCACGCGGCCCGACGTGAAGACCAGACAGCACGCGGCCCGACGTGAAGACCAGACAGCACGCGGCCCGGCGTGAAGACCAGACAGCACGCGGCCCGGCCCGACGACTAGACAGCATGTGGCCCAACATGAAGACCAGACAGCACACAGCCTGGTGGTATAAGAGATTGAGCGGCCCGGTGTGAAGACCAGACAGCAAGCGGCCCGGTGTGAAGACCAGACAGCAAGCGGCCCGGTGTGAAGACCAGACAGCAAGCGGCCCAGCATGAAGACCAGACAGCAAGCGGCCCAGCATGAAGACCAGACAGCAAGCGGCCCAGCATGAAGACCAGACAGCAAGCGGCCCAGCATGAAGACCAGACAGCAAGCGGCCCAGCGTGAAGACCAGAGATTGAGCGGCCCGGTGTGAACACCACACATGGTCATACTCTGTCAGATGCATAGTAGTCGCCTCCTCTTTGTTTGGGTCGTCACTAACGTTGGTGACCCCTATATTATGCAGCACAGGGCCGGCCACCTGCGGATGACTCCGGATCAACCTTCAGTCCATCTGGAAAATTTAAGACCAATTTGATAACGCGGGTGCAGATCTTCAGTTCTAAAGGGTACTTTACATGCTGCGACATCGCTAACGATCTGATCTCGTTAGCGATGTGAAATTCTAGATCGCAATGCGTAAAATGTCCTATGTGTGATCTCGAAAGATCGCACTTGCGATCTAGAATTTCACATCGCTAACGAGATCAGATCGTTAGCGACGTCGCAGCATGTAAAGTACCCTTTACAGTGGGGAAAAAAAAGTCATTATCCAGCCCCCAATTGTGCGCGTCCCCCCTTATAAAGAGGAGATTTGCCAATAACTGACCTCAGAGGTGACCACAGCTAGGAGAGGGAAAATGAGAAGATCCAGGAGATCCCCGCCTCTGATCCAGGAGATCCCCGCCTCTGATCCAGGAGATCCCCGCCTCTGATCCAGGAGATCCCCGCCTCTGATCCAGGAGATCCCCGCCTCTGATCCAGGAGATCCCCGCCTCTGACCCAGGAGATCCCTGCCTCTGATCCAGGAGATCCCCGCGTCTGATCTGGAAGATTTGTTTTGCAAATTTTGGTAGAAAATAAGTTTTTGGTCAATAACAAAAGTTCCTCTCAATATTTTGTTCTATCCTTTGTTGGCAATGACAGAGATCAGACGTTTTCTGTCTTCACAAGGTTGGCACACACTGTTGGTGGTATGTTGGCCCATTCCTCCGGTTGGCACACACTGTTGGGGGTGTGTTGGCCCATTCCTCCGGTTGGCACACACTGTTGGGGTATGTTGGCCCATTCCTCCGGTTGGCACACACTGTTGGTGGTATGTTGGCCCATTCCTCCGGTTGGCACACACTGTTGGGGGTATGTTGGCCCATTCCTCCGGTTGGCACACACTGTTGGTGGTATGTTGGCCCATTCCTCCGGTTGGCACACACTGTTGGTGGTATGTTGGCCCATTCCTCCGGTTGGCACACACTGTTGGGGGTGTGTTGGTCCATTCCTCCGGTTGGCACACACTGTTGGTGGTATGTTGGCCCATTCCTCCGGTTGGCACACACTGTTGGTGGTATGTTGGCCCATTCCTCTGGTTGGCACACACTGTTGGTGGTATGTTGGCCCATTCCTCCGGTCGGCACACACTGTTGGGGGTATGTTGGCCCATTCCTCCGGTTGGCACACACTGTTGGTGGTGTGTTGGCCCATTCCTCCGGTTGGCACACACTGTTGGGGGTATGTTGGCCCATTCCTCCGGTTGGCACACACTGTTGGGGGTATGTTGGCCCATTCCTTCGGTTGGCACACACTGTTGGTGGTATGTTGGCCCATTCCTCCGGTTGGCACACACTGTTGGGGGTATGTTGCCCATTCCTCCGGTTGGCACACACTGTTGGTGGTATGTTGGCCCATTCCTCCAGTTGGCACACACTGTTGGGGGTATGTTGGCCCATTCCTCCGGTTGGCACACACTGTTGGTGGTATGTTGGCCCATTCCTCCGGTTGGCGCACACTGTTGGTGGTATGTTGGCCCATTCCTCCGGTTGGCACACACTGTTGGGGGTATGTTGCCCATTCCTCCGGTTGACACACACTGTTGGTGGTATGTTGGCCCATTCCTCCAGTTGGCACACACTGTTGGTGGTATGTTGGCCCATTCCTCTGGTTGGCACACACTGTTGGTGGTATGTTGGCCCATTCCTCCGGTTGGCACACACTGTTGGGGGTGTGTTGACCCATTCCTGCGGTTGGCACACACTGTTGGTGGTATGTTGGCCCATTCCTCCGGTTGGCACACACTGTTGGGGGTATGTGGGTCCATTCCTCCGGTTGGCACACACTGTTGGGGGTATGTTGGTCCATTCCTCTGGTTGGCACACACTGTTGGGGGTATGTTGGCCCATTCCTCCGGTTGGCACACACTGTTGGGGGTATGTTGGTCCATTCCTCTGCTTGGCACACACTGTTGGGGGTATGTTGGCCCATTCCTCCCGTTGGCACACACTGTTGGTGGTATGTTGGCCCATTCCTCCGGTTGGCACACACTGTTGGTGGTATGTTGGCCCATTCCTCCGGTTGGCACACACTGTTGGTGGTATGTTGGCCCATTCCTCCAGTTGGCACACACTGTTGGGGGTATGTTAATCCATTCCTCTGCAAGGCACACACTGTTGGTGATATGTTCGCCCATTCCTCCGGTTGGCACACACTGTTGGTGGTATGTTGGCCCATTCCTCCGGTTGGTACACACTGTTGGTGGTATGTTGGCCCATTCCTCCGGTTGGCACACACTGTTGGGGGTATGTTGGCCCATTCCTCCGGTTGGCACACACTGTTGGGGGTATGTTGGCCCATTCCTCCGGTTGGCACACACTGTTGGGGGTATGTTGGCCCATTCCTCCGGTTGGCACACACTGTTGGGGGTATGTTGGCCCATTCCTCCGGTTGGCACACACTGTTGGTGGTATGTTGGCCCATTCCTCCGGTTGGCACACACTGTTGGTGGTATGTTGGCCCATTCCTCCGGTTGGCACACACTGTTGGGGGTATGTTGGTCCATTCCTCTGCTTGGCACACACTGTTAGGGGTATGTTGGCCCATTCCTCCCGTTGGCACACACTGTTGGTGGTATGTTGGTCCATTCCTCTGCTTGGCACACACTGTTGGTGGTATGTTGGCCCATTCCTCCCGTTGGCACACACTGTTGGTGGTATGTTGGTCCATTCCTCCGGTTGGCACACACTGTTGGTGGTATGTTGGCCCATTCCTCCCGTTGGCACACACTGTTGGTGGTATGTTGGCCCATTCCTCCGGTTGGTACACACTGTTGGTGGTATGTTGGCCCATTCCTCCGGTTGGCACACACTGTTGGGGGTATGTTGGCCCATTCCTCTGGTTGGCACACACTGTTGGGGGTATGTTGGCCCATTCCTCCGGTTGGCACACACTGTTGGGGGTGTGTTGGCCCATTCCTCCATGCAGATCTCCTCTACAGCAGTGATGTTTTGGGCCTGTCGCTGGCCAACACGGACTTTCAACTTCCTCCAAAAGGTTCTCCATGGGGTTGAGATCTGGAGACTGGCTAGGCCACTCCAGGACCTTCATATGCTTCTTATGAAGCCAGTCCTTTGTTGCCCTGGTTGTGTGCTTGGGATCATTATGATGCTGAAGACCCAGCCACGTCTCATCTGCAATGCCCTCACTGATGGAAGGAGGTTTGCATTCAAAATCTCTTGGTACATGGCCCCATTCATTCTTTCATGTACACAGATCAGTCGTCCTGGTCCCTTTGCAGAGAAAAAGCCCCAAAGCAGGATGTTGCCACCCGCATGCTTCACAGTAGGTATGGTGTTCTGTGGATGCACCTCAGCATTCTGTCTCCTTCAAACACAATGAGTTGTGTTTCTACCAAACAGTTCTGCTTTGGTGTCATCAGACCATATGACATTCTCCCAATACTCCTCTGGATAATACAAATGCTCTCTAGCAAACGTCAGAAGGGCCTGGCAATGTACTGGCTTAAGCAGGGGACACGTCTGGCACTGCAGGATCTGAGTCCCTGGCACTGTACAGCGGAGTGTGTTACTGATGGTAGCCTTTGTTACGGTGGCCCCAGCTCTATGCAGGTCATTCACTAGGTCCCCCCGTGTGGTTCTGGGATTTTTGCTCACCGTTCTTGTGATCATTTTGACCCCACGGCGAAAGATCAGGGAGATTATCAGTGGTCTTGTGTCTTCCATTTTCTTATTATTGTCCCACAGTTGATGTCATCACACCAAGCTGCTTGCCTAATGCAGATTCAGTCTTCCCAGCGTTGAGCAGGGCTATAGTGGAGTTTGGAGTGTGACTGAGGTTGTGGACAGGAGTCTCTTATACTGATAAGGTCACACAGGAGCCATTACTACAGGTAATGAGTGGAGGACAGAGGAGCCTCTTATACTGAGAAGGTCACACAGGGGCCATTACTGCAGGTAATGAGTGGAGGACAGAGGAGCCTCTTATACTGATAAGGTCACACAGGGGCCATTACTACAGGTAATGAGTGGAGGACAGAGGAGCCTCTTATACTGATAAGGTCACACAGGAGCCATTACTACAGGTAATGAGCGGAGGACAGAGGAGCCTCGTATACTGATAAGGTCACACAGGAGCCATTACTACAGGTAATGAGCGGAGGACAGAGGAGCCTCTTATACTGATAAGGTCACACAGGAGCCATTACTGCAGGTAATGAGCGGAGGACAGAGGAGCCTCTTATACTGATAAGGTCACACAGGGGCCATTACTACAGGTAATGAGCGGAGGACAGAGGAGCCTCTTATACTGATAAGGTCACACAGGAGCCATTACTACAGGTAATGAGCGGAGGACAGAGGAGCCTCTTATACTGATAAGGTCACACAGGAGCCATTACTGCAGGTAATGAGCGGAGGACAGAGGAGCCTCTTATACTGATAAGGTCACACAGGAGCCATTACTGCAGGTAATGAGCGGAGGACAGAGGAGCCTCTTACACTGATAAGGTCACACAGGGGCCATTACTACAGGTAATGAGCGGAGGACAGAGGAGCCTCTTACACTGATAAGGTCACACAGGAGCCATTACTACAGGTAATGAGCGGAGGACAGAGGAGCCTCTTACACTGATAAGGTCACACAGGAGCCATTACTACAGGTAATGAGCGGAGGACAGAGGAGTCTCTTATACTGATAAGGTCACACAGGAGCCATTACTACAGGTAATGAGCGGAGGACAGAGGAGTCTCTTATACTGATAAGGTCACACAGGAGCCATTACTGCAGGTAATGAGCGGAGGACAGAGGAGCCTCTTATACTGATAAGGTCACACAGGGGCCATTACTACAGGTAATGAGCGGAGGACAGAGGAGCCTCTTACACTGATAAGGTCACACAGGAGCCATTACTACAGGTAATGAGCGGAGGACAGAGGAGCCTCTTATACTGATAAGGTCACACAGGAGCCATTACTACAGGTAATGAGCGGAGGACAGAGGAGCCTCTTACACTGATAAGGTCACACAGGAGCCATTACTACAGGTAATGAGCGGAGGACAGAGGAGTCTCTTATACTGATAAGGTCACACAGGGGCCATTACTGCAGGTAATGAGTGGAGGACAGAGGAGCCTCTTATACTGATAAGGTCACACAGGGGCCATTACTGCAGGTAATGAGTGGAGGACAGAGGAGCCTCTTATACTGATAAGGTCACACAGGGGCCATTACTACAGGCCGTGAGCGGAGGACAGAGGAGTCTCTTATACTGATAAGGTCACACAGGGGCCATTACTACAGGTAATGAGCAAAGGACAGAGGAGTCTCTTATACTGATAAGGTCACACAGGGGCCATTACTACAGGTAATGAGCGGAGGACAGAGGAGTCTCTTATACTGATAAGGTCACACAGGGGCCATTACTACAGGTAATGAGTGGAAGACAGAGGAGTCTCTTATACTGATAAGGTCACACAGGAGCCATTACTACAGGTAATGAGTGGAGGACAGAGGAGCCTCTTATACTGATAAGGTCACACAGGAGCCATTACTGCAGGTAATGAGCGGAGGACAGAGGAGCCTCTTATACTGATAAGGTCACACAGGAGCCATTACTGCAGGTAATGAGCGGAGGACAGAGGAGCCTCTTATACTGATAAGGTCACACAGGAGCCATTACTACAGGCAATGAGTGGAGGACAGAGGAGCTTCTTATACTGATAAGGTCACACAGGAGCCATTACTACAGGTAATGAGCGGAGGACAGAGGAGTCTCTTATACTGATAAGGTCACACAGGAGCCATTACTGCAGGTAATGAGTGGAGGACAGAGGAGCCTCTTATACTGATAAGGTAACACAGGGGCCATTACTACAGGTAATGAGTGGAGGACAGAGGAGCCTCTTATACTGATAAGGTCACACAGGAGCCATTACTGCAGGTAATGAGCGGAGGACAGAGGAGTCTCTTATACTGATAAGGTCACACAGGAGCCATTACTACAGGTAATGAGCGGAGGACAGAGGAGCCTCTTATACTGATAAGGTCACACAGGGGCCATTACTACAGGTAATGAGTGGAGGACAGAGGAGTCTCTTATACTGATAAGGTCACACAGGGGCCATTACTGCAGGTAATGAGTGGAGGACAGAGGAGTCTCTTATACTGATAAGGTCACACAGGGGCCATTACTGCAGGTAATGAGTGGAGGACAGAGGAGCCTCTTACACTGATAAGGTCACACAGGGGCCATTACTACAGGTAATGAGTGGAGGACAGAGGAGTCTCTTATACTGATAAGGTCACACAGGGGCCATTACTGCAGGTAATGAGCGGAGGACAGAGGAGCCTCTTATACTGATAAGCTCACACAGGAGCCATTACTACAGGTAATGAGTGGAGGACAGAGGAGCCTCTTATACTGATAAGGTCACACAGGAGCCATTACTGCAGGTAATGAGCGGAGGACAGAGGAGCCTCTTATACTGATAAGGTCACACAGGAGCCATTACTGCAGGTAATGAGCGGAGGACAGAGGAGCTTCTTATACTGATAAGGTCACACAGGAGCCATTACTGCAGGTAATGAGTGGAGGACAGAGGAGTCTCTTATACTGATAAGGTCACACAGGGGCCATTACTACAGGTAATGAGCGGAGGACAGAGGAGCCTCTTACACTGATAAGGTCACACAGGAGCCATTACTACAGGTAATGAGTGGAGGACAGAGGAGCCTCTTATACTGATAAGGTCACACAGGGGCCATTACTGCAGGTAATGAGTGGAGGACAGAGGAGTCTCTTATACTGATAAGGTCACACAGGGGCCATTACTGCAGGTAATGAGCGGAGGACAGAGGAGCCTCTTATACTGATAAGGTCACACAGGAGCCATTACTACAGGTAATGAGTGGAGGACAGAGGAGTCTCTTATACTGATAAGGTCACACAGGGGCCATTACTACAGGTAATGAGTGGAGGACAGAGGAGCCTCTTATACTGATAAGGTCACACAGGGGCCATTACTACAGGTAATGAGTGGAGGACAGAGGAGCCTCTTATACTGATAAGGTCACACAGGGGCCATTACTACAGGTAATGAGTGGAGGACAGAGGAGCCTCTTATACTGATAAGGTCACACAGGGGCCATTACTACAGGTAATGAGCGGAGGACAGAGAAGCCTCTTATACTGATAAGGTCACACAGGAGCCATTACTACAGGTAATGAGCGGAGGACAGAGGAGTCTCTTATACTGATAAGGTCACACAGGGGCCATTCCTACAGGTAATGAGTGGAGGACAGAGGAGTCTCTTATACTGATAAGGTCACACAGGGGCCATTACTACAGGTAATGAGCGGAGGACAGAGGAGCCTCTTATACTGATAAGGTCACACAGGAGCCATTACTACAGGTAATGAGCGGAGGACAGAGGAGCCTCTTATACTGATAAGGTCACACAGGAGCCATTACTGCAGGTAATGAGTGGAGGACAGAGGAGCCTCTTATACTGATAAGGTCACACAGGAGCCATTACTACAGGTAATGAGTGGAGGACAGAGGAGCTTCTTATACTGATAAGGTCACACAGGGGCCATTACTACAGGTAATGAGCGGAGGACAGAGGAGCCTCTTATACTGATAAGGTCACACAGGGGCCATTACTGCAGGTAATGAGTGGAGGACAGAGGAGTCTCTTATACTGATAAGGTCACACAGGAGCCATTACTACAGGTAATGAGCGGAGGACAGAGGAGTCTCTTATACTGATAAGGTCACACAGGGGCCATTACTGCAGGTAATGAGTGGAGGACAGAGGAGCCTCTTATACTGATAAGGTCACACAGGAGCCATTACTGCAGGTAATGAGTGGAGGACAGAGGAGCCTCTTATACTGATAAGGTTACACAGGGGCCATTACTGCAGGTAATGAGTGGAGGACAGAGGAGCCTCTTATACTGATAAGGTTACACAGGGGCCATTACTGCAGGTAATGAGTGGAGGACAGAGGAGCCTCTTATACTGATAAGGTCACACAGGAGCCATTACTACAGGTAATGAGCGGAGGACAGAGGAGCCTCTTATACTGATAAGGTCACACAGGGGCCATTACTGCAGGTAATAAGTGGAGGACAGAGGAGCCTCTTATACTGATAAGGTCACACAGGGGCCATTACTACAGGTAATGAGCGGAGGACAGAGGAGCCTCTTATACTGATAAGGTCACACAGGGGCCATTACTGCAGGTAATGAGTGGAGGACAGAGGAGCTTCTTATACTGATAAGGTCACACAGGAGCCATTACTACTGGTAATGAGCGGAGGACAGAGGAGCCTCTTACACTGATAAGGTCACACAGGAGCCATTACTACAGGTAATGAGCGGAGGACAGAGGAGCCTCTTACACTGATAAGGTCACACAGGAGCCATTACTACAGGTAATGAGTGGAGGACAGAGGAGCCTCTTATACTGATAAGGTCACACAGGAGCCATTACTGCAGGTAATGAGTGGAGGACAGAGGAGCCTCTTATACTGATAAGGTCACACAGGGGCCATTACTACAGGTAATGAGCGGAGGACAGAGGAGCCTCTTATACTGATAAGGTCACACAGGAGCCATTACTACAGGTAATGAGTGGAGGACAGAGGAGCCTCTTATACTGATAAGGTCACACAGGGGCCATTACTACAGGTAATGAGCGGAGGACAGAGGAGTCTCTTATACTGATAAGGTCACACAGGGGCCATTACTACAGTTAATGAGTGGAGGACAGAGGAGCCTCTTATACTGATAAGGTCACACAGGAGCCATTACTACAGGTAATGAGTGGAGGACAGAGGAGCCTCTTATACTGATAAGGTCACACAGGAGCCATTACTACAGGTAATGAGCGGAGGACAGAGGAGCCTCTTATACTGATAAGGTCACACAGGAGCCATTACTACAGGTAATGAGCGGAGGACAGAGGAGCCTCTTATACTGATAAGGTCACACAGGAGCCATTACTGCAGGTAATGAGTGGAGGACAGAGGAGTCTCTTATACTGATAAGGTCACACAGGAGCCATTACTACAGGTAATGAGTGGAGGACAGAGGAGTCTCTTATACTGATAAGGTCACACAGGGGCCATTACTACAGGTAATGAGTGGAGGACAGAGGAGTCTCTTATACTGATAAGGTCACACAGGGGCCATTACTACAGGTAATGAGCGGAGGACAGAGGAGCCTCTTATACTGATAAGGTCACACAGGAGCCATTACTACAGGTAATGAGTGGAGGACAGAGGAGCCTCTTATACTGATAAGGTCACACAGGGGCCATTACTGCAGGTAATGAGTGGAGGACAGAGGAGTCTCTTATACTGATAAGGTCACACAGGAGCCATTACTGCAGGTAATGAGTGGAGGACAGAGGAGTCTCTTATACTGATAAGGTCACACAGGGGCCATTACTGCAGGTAATGAGTGGAGGACAGAGGAGTCTCTTATACTGATAAGGTCACACAGGGGCCATTACTGCAGGTAATGAGTGGAGGACAGAGGAGCCTCTTATACTGATAAGGTCACACAGGGGCCATTACTACAGGTAATGAGTGGAGGACAGAGGAGTCTCTTATACTGATAAGGTCACACAGGAGCCATTACTGCAGGTAATGAGCGGAGGACAGAGGAGCCTCTTACAGAAGAAGCTACAGGTCTGTGAGAGACGGAAATCTCGCAGGTTTATAGGTGACTAAATGCTTATTTTCCACCAGAATGTGCAATAAAAATCTTCCAGATCAGAGGCGGGGATCTCCTGGATCAGAGGCGGGGATCTCCTGGATCTTCTCATTGTGTCTCTCCTAGTTGTGGTCATTTCTAAGGTCAGTTACAGGAAATCTCATCTTTATAAGGGAGGACGCACACAATTGGGGGCCATGTGGAGCCAGCGAGCATCCCAAGTGACAGGCTCCCCGCCCGAACACCTCTACACTCCCAGAATAACGCAGCGCTCCGCCAACCAGACCGCCAGGGCCGGAGCAGACACGTGAACTCCACACCACCGCGAGCCCCAGCACCGACTCCAGCAGAGCTACAAACACGGACAGGCAGCAGCGGTCTATACAAGCAGCATGGCCGGGGAGGGGATGAGCAGCAGCCTGTAAACAGCGGGACCGGACCCCGTATATCACCTGCGCTGTACTGCGCTGTGGAAACTGCAGGCACCATATAGTGTTGTAAATCTATGCGGTGATTAAGGTGTCAAGTGACCCGGGAGCTGCAGACAGTCCCTACCTGCTCCCCACCACCTCGTCCTCCTCCTCCCCACCCACCACCTCGTCCTCCTCCTCCCCACCACCTCGTCCTCCTCCCCACCACCTCGTCCTCCTCCTCCCCACCACCTCGTCCTCCCCACCCACCACCTCGTCCTCCTCCTCCCCACCACCTCGTCCTCCTCCCCACCACCTCGTCCTCCTCCTCCCCACCACCTCGTCCTCCCCACCCACCACCTCGTCCTCCTCCTCCCCACCACCTCGTCCTCCTCCCCATCACCTCATCCTCCTCCCCATCACCTCATCCTCCTTCCCACCACCTCATCCTCCTCCTCCCCACCACCTCGTCCTCCTCCACCCCACCACCTCGTCCTCCTCCTCCCCACCACCTCGTCCTCCTCTCCACCACCTCGTCCTCCTCCTCCCCACCACCTCGTCCCCCTCCTCCCCATCACTTCGTCCTCTTCCACCCCACCACCTCGTCCTCCTCCTCCCCACCACCTCATCCTCCTCCTCCCCACCACCTTGTCCTCCTCCTCCCCACCACCTCGTCCTCCTCCCCACCACCTCGTCCTCCTCCTCCCCACCACCTCGTCCTCCTCCTCCCCACCACCTCGTCCTCCTCCACCCCACCACCTCGTCCTCCTCCTCCCCACCACCTCGTCCTGCTCCTCCCCACCACCTCGTCCTCCTCCTCCCCACCACCTCATCCTCCTCCTCCACCCCACCACCTCGTCCTCCTCCTCCCCACCACCTCATCCTCCTCCTCCTCCCCACCACCTTGTCCTCCTCCTCCCCACCACCTCATCCTCCTCCTCCTCCCCACCACCTCGTCCTCCTCCTCCCCACCACCTCATCCTCCTCCTCCTCCCCACCACCTCGTCCTCCTCCCCACCACCTCGTCCTCCTCCTCCTCCCCACCACCTTGTCCTCCTCCTCCCCACCACCTCGTCCTCCTCCACCCCACCACCTCATCCTCCTCCTCCTCCCCACCACCTTGTCCTCCTCCTCCCCACCACCTCATCCTCCTCCTCCCCCCCACCTCATCCTCCTCCTCCCCCCACCTCATCCTCCTCCTCCCCACCACCTCGTCCTCCTCCCCACCATATTGTCCTCCTCCTCCCCACCACCTCGTCCTCCTCCTCTGCCCCCCCACCACATCGTCCTCCTCTTCTTCCCCCCCACCACCTCGTCCTCCTCCTCCCCACCACCTCATCCTCCTTCCCACCACCTCATCCTTCTCCTTCCCACCACCTCGTCCTCCTCCTCCCCACCACCTCGTCCTCCTCCTCCCCACCACCCTCGTCCTCCTCCTCCCCACCACCTCGTCCTCCTCCTCCTCCCCCACCACCTTGTCCTCCTCCTCCCCACCACCTCATCCTCCTCCTCCTCCCCACCACCTTGTCCTCCTCCTCCCCACCACCTCATCCTCCTCCTCCCCCCCACCTCATCCTCCTCCTCCCCCCCACCTCGTCCTCCTCCTCCTCCCCACTATCTTGTCCTCCTTCTCCCCACCACTTCGTCCTCCTCCTCTTCCCCCCCACCACCTCGTCCTCCTCCTCTTCCCCCCCACCACCTCGTCCTCCTCCTCTTCCCCCCCACCACCTCGTCCTCTTCCTCCCCACCACCTCATCCTCCTTCCCACCACCTCATCCTCCTCCTTCCCACAAGCTCGTCCTCCTCCTCCCCACCACCTCGTCCTCCTCCACCCCACCACCTCGTCCTCCTCCTCCCCACCACCTCATCCTCCCCACCACCTTGTCCTCCTCCTCCCCACCACCTCATCCTCCTCCTCCCCACCACCTCGTCCTCCTCCTCCCCACCACCTCGTCCTCCTCCTCCTCCCCACCACCTTGTCCTCCTCCTCCTCCCCACCACCTTGTCCTCCTCCTCCCCACCACATCGTCCTCCTCCTCTTCCCCCCCACCACCTCGTCCTCCTCCTCCTCCCCCCCACCACCTCGTCCTCCTCCCCACCACCTAATCCTTCCCACCACCTCATCCTCCTCCTTCCCACAAGCTCGTCCTCCTCCTCCCCACCACCTCGTCCTCCTCCTCCCCACCACCTCATCCTCCCCACCACCTTGTCCTCCTCCTCCCCACCACCTCAACCTCCTCCTCCCCACCACCTCGTCCTCCTCCTCCCCACCACCTCGTCCTCCTCCTCCCCACCACCTTGTCCTCCTCCTCCCCACCACATCGTCCTCCTCCTCCCCACCACATCGTCCTCCTCCTCTTCCCCCCCACCACCTCGTCCTCCTCCTCCTCCCCATTACCTCGTCCTCCTCCTCACCTTCTTGTCCTCCTCCTGACCTCCTTGTCTTTCTTGTCCTCCCACATCCTCCTTCGAAGTCTCTGCCTCGGGTTATTTTAAGAAAGTCACATGAGAATTCAGATATGTGATCTCCCAAAATATCCAAGAGAGTGACCAGACGTGCACAGGCTACTGCTCCCTGTTATCAGCCATTACTGGGGGAGGAGTCTGTAGGACGTGCACAGGCTACTGCTCCCTGTTATCAGCCATTACTGGGGGAGGAGTCTGTAGGACGTGCACAGGCAACTGCTCCCTGTTATCAGCCATTACTGGGGGAGGAGACTGTAGGACAGGTGAGTACAATCTATTACTCCCTGTCATCAGCCATTACTGGGGGAGGAGACTATAGGACAGGTGACTACAATCTATTACTCCCTGTTATCAGCCATTACTGGGGGAGGAGACTGTAGGACAGGTGACTACAATCTATTACTCCCTGTTATCAGCCATTACTGGGGGAGGAGACTGTAGGACAGGTGACTACAATCTATTCCTCCCTGTTATCAGCCATTACTGGTGCAGCGTATATGGCGGTAATACAGGATACATGTGCAGTGTATATGGCGGTAATACAGGATATGTGTGCACTTTATATGGCGGTAATACAGGATACATGTGCAGCGTATATGGCAGTAATACAGGATACATGTGCAGTGTATATGGCGGTAATACAGGATACATGTGCAGTGTATATTGCGGTAATACAGGATACGTTTGCAGAGTATATGGCGATAATACAGGATACATGTGCAGTGTATATTGCGGTAATACAGGATACGTTTGCAGCGTATATGACGGTAATACAAGATACATGTGCAGTGTATATGGCGGTAATACAGGATTCATGTGCAGTGTATATTGCGGTAATACAGGATACATGTGCAGTGTATATGGCGGTAATACAGTATACGTGTGCAGCGTATATGGCGGTAATACAGGATACGTGTGCAACGTATATGGCGGTAATACAGGATACATGTGCAGTGTATATTGCGGTAATACAGGATACATGTGCAGTGTATATGGCGGTAATACAGGATACATGTGCAGTGTATATTGCGGTAATACAGTATACGTGAGCAGTGTATATGGCGGTAATAAAAGATACATGTGCAGTGTACATGACGGTAATACAGGATACATGTAGAGTGTATATGGCGGTAATATAGAATACATGTGCAGTGTATATTGCGGTAATACAGGATACATGTGCAGTGTATATTGCGGTAATACAGGATACATGAGCAGTGTATATGGCGGTAATACAGGATACATGTGCAGTGTATATGGCGGTAATACAAAATACATGTGCAGTGTATATGACGGTAATACAGGATACATGTGCAGTGTATATGGGGGTAATACAGGATACATGTGCAGTGTATATGGCGGTAATACAGTATACGTGTGCAGAGTATATGGCGGTAATACAAAATACATGTGCAGTGTATATGACGGTAATACAGGATACATGTGCAGTGTATATGGCGGTAATACAGGATACATGTGCAGTGTATATTGCGGTAATACAGGATACATGAGCAGTGTATATGGCGGTAATACAGGATACATGTGCAGTGTATATGGCGGTAATACAAAATACATGTGCAGTGTATATGACGGTAATACAGGATACATGTGCAGTGTATATGGCGGTAATACAGGATACATGTGCAGCGTATATGGCGGTAATACAGTATACGTGTGCAGCGTATATGGCGGTAATACAAAATACATGTGCAGTGTATATGACGGTAATACAGGATACATGTGCAGTGTATATGGCGGTAATACAGGATACATGTGCAGTGTATATGGCGGTAATACAGGATACATGTGCAGTGTATATGGCGGTAATACAGGATACATGTGCAGTGTATATGGCGGTAATACAGGATACGTGTGCAGTGTATATGGCGGTAATACAGGATACGTGTGCAGTGTATATTGCGGTAATACAGGATACGTATGCAGTGTATATGGCGGTAATACAGGATACATGTGCAGTGGATATGGCGGTAATACAGGATACATGTGCAGTGTATATTGCGGTAATACAGGATACGTGTGCAGCGTATATGGCGGTAATACAGGATACGTGAGCAGTGTATATGGCGGTAATACAAGATACATGTGCAGCGTATATGACGGTAATACAGGATACATGTGCAGTGTATATGGCGGTAATACAGGATACGTGTGCAGCGTATATGGCGGTAATACAGGATACATGTGCAGTGTATATGACGGTAATACAGGATACATGTGCAGTGTATATGGCGGTAATACAAGATACATGTGCAGTGTATATGACGGTAATACAGGATACATGTGCAGTGTATATGACGGTAATACAAGATACATGTGCAGTGTATATGACGGTAATACAGGATACATGTGCAGTGTATATGGCGGTAATACAGGATACATGTGCAGTGTATATGGCGGTAATACAGGATACATGTGCAGTGTATATGGCGGTAATACAGGATACGTGTGCAGTGTATATGGCGGTAATACAGGATACATGTGCAGTGTATATGGCGGTAATACAAGATACATGTGCAGTGTATATGACGGTAATACAGGATACATGTGCAGTGTATATGGCGGTAATACAGGATACATGTGCAGTGTATATGGCGGTAATACAAGATACATGTGCAGTGTATATGGCGGTAATACAGGATACATGTGCAGTGTATATGGCGGTAATACAAGATACATGTGCAGTGTATATGACGGTAATACAGGATACATGTGCAGTGTATATGGCGGTAATACAGGATACATGTGCAGTGTATATGGCGGTAATACAGGATACATGTGCAGTGTATATGGTGGTAATACAGGACACATGTGCATTTTATATGGCGGTAATACAGGATACGTGTGCAGTGTATATGGCGGTAATACAGGATACATGTGCATTTTATATGGCGGTAATACAGGATACATGTGCAGAGTATATGGCGGTAATACAGGATACGTGTGCAGTGTATATGGCGGTAATACAGGATACATGTGCACTTTATATGGCGGTAATACAGGATACATGTGCAGTGTATATTGCGGTAATACAGGATACATGTGCAGTGTATATGGCGGTAATACAGGATACATGTGCAGTGTATATGGCGGTAATACAGGATACATGTGCAGTGTATATGGCGGTAATACAGGATACATGTGCACTTTATATTGCGGTAATACAGGATACATGTGCAGTGTATATGGCGGTAATACAGGATACATGTGCAGTGTATATGGCGGTAATACAGGATACATGTGCAGTGTATATGGCGGTAATACAGGATACATGTGCAGTGTATATGGCGGTAATACAGGATACATGTGCAGTGTATATTGCGGTAATACAGGATACATGTGCAGTGTATATTGCGGTAATACAGGATACATGTGCAGTGTATATGGCGGTAATACAGGATACATGTGCAGTGTATATGGCGGTAATACAAAATACATGTGCAGTGTATATGACGGTAATACAGGATACATGTGCAGTGTATATGGCGGTAATACAGGATACATGTGCAGTGTATATGGCGGTAATACAGGATACATGTGCAGTTTATATGGCGGTAATACAGGATACATGTGCAGTGTATATGGCGGTAATACAGGATACATGTGCAGTGTATATTGCGGTAATACAGGATACATGTGCAGTGTATATGGCGGTAATACAGGATACATGTGCAGTGTATATGGCGGTAATACATACATGTGCACTTTATATGGTGGTAATACAGGATACATGTGCAGTGTATATGGCGGTAATACAGGATACATGTGCAGTGTATATGGCGGTAATACAGGATACATGTGCAGTGTATATTGCGGTAATACAGGATACATGTGCAGTGTATATGGCGGTAATACAGGATACATGTGCAGTGTATATGGCGGTAATACAAAATACATGTGCAGTGTATATGACGGTAATACAGGATACATGTGCAGTGTATATGGCGGTAATACAGGATACATGTGCAGTGTATATGGCGGTAATACAGGATACATGTGCAGTTTATATGGCGGTAATACAGGATACATGTGCAGTGTATATGGCGGTAATACAGGATACATGTGCAGTGTATATTGCGGTAATACAGGATACATGTGCAGTGTATATTGCGGTAATACAGGATACATGTGCAGTGTATATGGCGGTAATACAGGATACATGTGCAGTGTATATGGCGGTAATACAGGATACATGTGCAGTGTATATGGCGGTAATACAGGATACATGTGCAGTGTATATGGCGGTAATACAGGATACATGTGCAGTGTATATGGCGGTAATACAGGATACATGTGCAGTGTATATGGCGGTAATACAGGATACATGTGCAGTTTATATGGCGGTAATACAGGATACATGTGCAGTGTATATTGCGGTAATACAGGATACATGTGCAGTGTATATGGCGGTAATACAGGATACATGTGCAGTGTATATGGCGGTAATACAGGATACATGTGCAGTGTATATGGCGGTAATACAGGATACATGTGCAGTGTATATGGCGGTAATACAGGATACATGTGCAGTGTATATGGCGGTAATACAGGATACATGTGCAGTGTATATGGCGGTAATACAGGATACATGTGCAGTTTATATGGCGGTAATACAGGATACATGTGCAGTGTATATGGCGGTAATACAGGATACATGTGCAGTGTATATTGCGGTAATACAGGATACATGTGCAGTGTATATGGCGGTAATACAGGATACATGTGCAGTGTATATGGCGGTAATACATACATGTGCACTTTATATGGCGGTAATACAGGTCACATGTTACAAAGTCACTGTGTGCATGTAGGTGGCGGCGCCCTGCCTTGGTTTGTCCACATATATTGTATACATATACAGGTGCGTCTGGTTACCTGTCACCGCTGCTTCCTGTCACCGCTGCTTCCAGTCACCGCTGCTTCCCGTCCTCGTGTTCTCCGCTCTTCTATGGATCTTACATAAGGACAGGCGTCACATGTCCGCGTATACCGTGCGCTGTCACTCAGCGCTATATACCTGACTTTCAGGAAGTCTCCATGATTAATGTTTTCCTAGTTACGGGCGGGAGGATCCTGGCTTTTCTGTTCAGACTTCGGTACAATGTGTCAGGGAAGGGACTTTCCCCCAATTACACACATCACGCCGCGGATCTGGCCTGTAGAAAAGTATGAATCTGAAGAATGTCGCCCCACCAAGGTCTGCTCCACCTGCACAGATAAGAAAAAGCCAATCCTGCAAAACTCAGAACGACCACTAGAGGGAGACACACCCACAGGCACAGCAATGAGCGCTCACATCTCCCTGTGACGTCACACCTCACATGCTGAAATCACCCACACCCCATACACAGGCAGCGAAACAACAAGGCGCCCTCTGGAGGCCGGAAGAGGAACAAGGAATGACCTTCCGAGAGTACAGCGCCCTCTGGAGGCCGGAAGAGGCACAAGGAATGACCTTCCGAGAGTACAGCGCCCTCTGGAGGCCGGAAGAGGAACAAGGAATGACCTTCCGAGAGTACAGCGCCCTCTGGAGGCCGGAAGAGGAACAAGGAATGACCTTCCGAGAGTACAGCGCCCTCTGGAGGCCGGAAGAGGAACAAGGAATGACCTTCTGAGAGTACAGCGCCCTCTGGAGGCCGGAAGAGGAACAAGGAATGACCTTCTGAGAGTACAGCGCCCTCTGGAGGCCGGAAGAGGAACAAGGAATGACCTTCCGAGAGTACAGCGCCCCCTGGAGGCCGGAAGAGGAACAAGGAATGACCTTCCGAGAGTACAGCGCCCCCTGGAGGCCGGAAGAGGAACAAGGACTGACCTTCTGAGAGTACAGCGCCCTCTGGAGGCCGGAAGAGGAACAAGGAATGACCTTCTGAGAGTACAGCGCCCTCTGGAGGCCGGAAGAGGAACAAGGAATGACCTCCTGAGAGTACAGCGCCCTCTGGAGGCCGGAAGAGGAACAAGGAATGACCTTCTGACAGTACAGCGCCCTCTGGAGGCCGGAAGAGGAACAAGGAATGACCTTCTGAGAGTACAGCGCCCTCTGGAGGCCGGAGGAGGAACAAGGACTGACCTTCTGAGAGTACAGCGCCCTCTGGAGGCCGGAAGAGGAACAAGGACTGACCTTCTGAGAGTACAGCGCCCTCTGGAGGCCGGAAGAGGAACAAGGAATGACCTTCCGAGAGTACAGCGCCCTCTGGAGGCCGGAAGAGGAACAAGGACTGACCTTCTGAGAGTACAGCGCCCTCTGGAAGCCGGAAGAGGAACAAGGACTGACCTTCTGAGAGTACAGCGCCCTCTGGAGGCCGGAAGAGGAACAAGGACTGACCTTCTGAGAGTACAGCGCCCTCTGGAGGCCGGAAGAGGCACAAGGAATGACCTTCTGAGAGTACAGCGCCCTCTGGAGGCCGGAAGAGGAACAAGGACTGACCTTCTGAGAGTACAGCGCCCTCTGGAGGCCGGAAGAGGAACAAGGAATGACCTTCCGAGAGTACAGCGCCCTCTGGAGGCCGGAAGAGGAACAAGGAATGACCTTCTGAGAGTACAGCGCCCCCTGGAGGCCGGAAGGGGAACAAAGAATGACCTTCTGAGAGTACAGCGCCCTCTGGAGGCCGGAAGAGGAACAAGGACTGACCTTCTGAGAGTACAGCGCCCTCTGGAGGCCGGAAGAGGAACAAGGACTGACCTTCTGAGAGTACAGCGCCCTCTGGAGGCCGGAAGAGGAACAAGGAATGACCTTCCGAGAGTACAGCGCCCTCTGGAGGCCGGAAGAGGAACAAGGAATGACCTTCTGAGAGTACAGCGCCCCCTGGAGGCCGGAAGGGGAACAAAGAATGACCTTCTGAGAGTACAGCGCCCTCTGGAGGCCGGAAGAGGAACAAGGAATGACCTTCTGAGAGTACAGCGCTCTCTGGAGGCCGGAAGAGGAACAAGGAATGACCTTCCGAAAGTACAGCACCCTCTGGAGGCCGGAAGAGGAACAAGGAATGACCTTCCGAGAGTACAGCGCCCTCTGGAGGCCGGAAGAGGAACAAGGACTGACCTTCCGAGAGTACAGCGCCCTCTGGAGGCCGGAAGAGGCACAAGGAATGACCTCCTGAGAGTACAGCGCCCTCTGGAGGCCGGTAGAGGAACAAGGAATGACCTTCTGAGAGTACAGCGCCCTCTGGAGGCCGGAAGAGGAACAAGGAATGACCTTCTGAGAGTACAGCGCCCTCTGGAGGCCGGAAGAGGAACAAGGACTGACCTTCTGAGAGTACAGTGCCCTCTGGAGGCCGGAAGAGGCACAAGGAATGACCTCCTGAGAGTACAGCGCCCTCTGGAGGCCGGTAGAGGAACAAGGAATGACCTTCTGAGAGTACAGCGCCCTCTGGAGGCCGGAAGAGGAACAAGGAATGACCTTCTGAGAGTACAGCGCCCTCTGGAGGCCGGAAGAGGAACAAGGAATGACCTTCTGAGAGTACAGCGCCCTCTGGAGGCCGGAAGAGGCACAAGGAATGACCTCCTGAGAGTACAGCGCCCCCTGGAGGCCGGAAGGGGAACAAAGAATGACCTTCTGAGAGTACAGCGCCCTCTGGAGGCCGGAAGAGGAACAAGGAATGACCTTCTGAGAGTACAGCACCCCCTGGAGGCCGGAAGAGGAACAAGGAATGACCTTCTGAGAGTACAGCGCCCTCTGGAGGCCGGAAGAGGCACAAGGAATGACCTCCTGAGAGTACAGCGCCCCCTGGAGGCCGGAAGGGGAACAAAGAATGACCTTCTGAGAGTACAGCGCCCTCTGGAGGCCGGAAGAGGAACAAGGAATGACCTTCTGAGAGTACAGCACCCCCTGGAGGCCGGAAGAGGAACAAAGAATGACCTGAGAGTACAGCGCCCTCTGGAGGCCGGAAGAGGAACAAGGAATGACCTTCTGAGAGTACAGCGCCCTCTGGAGGCCGGAAGAGGAACAAGGAATGACCTTCTGAGAGTACAGCGCCCTCTGGAGGCCGGAAGAGGAACAAGGAATGACCTTCTGAGAGTACAGCGCCCTCTGGAGGCCGGAAGAGGAACAAGGAATGACCTTCCGAGAGTACAGCGCCCTCTGGAGGCCAGAAGAGGAACAAGGAATGACCTTCTGAGAGTACAGCGCCCTCTGGAGGCCGGAAGAGGAACAAGGAATGACCTTCTGAGAGTACAGCGCCCTCTGGAGGCCGGAAGAGGAACAAGGAATGACCTTCTGAGAGTACAGCACCCTCTGGAGGCCGGAAGAGGAACAAGGAATGACCTTCTGAGAGTACAGCGCCCTCTGGAGGCCGGAAGAGGAACAAGGAATGACCTTCTGAGAGTACAGCGCCCTCTGGAGGCCGGAAGAGGAACAAGGAATGACCTTCCGAGAGTACAGTGCCCTCTGGAGGCCAGAAGAGGAACAAGGAATGAGCTTCTGAGAGTACAGCGCCCTCTGGAGGCCGGAAGAGGAACAAGGAATGACCTTCCGAGAGTACAGCGCCCCCTGGAAGCCAGAAGGGGAACAAAGAATGACCTTCTGAGAGTACAGCGCCCTCTGGAGGCCGGAAGAGGAACAAGGAATGGCCTTCTGAGAGTACAGTGCCCTCTGGAGGCCGGAAGAGGAACAAGGAATGACCTTCTGAGAGTACAGCACCCTCTGGAGGCCGGAAGAGGAACAAGGAATGACCTTCTGAGAGTACAGCGCCCTCTGGAGGCCGGAAGAGGAACAAGGAATGACCTTCCGAGAGTACAGCGCCCTCTGGAGGCCGGAAGAGGAACAAGGAATGAGCTTCTGAGAGTACAGCGCCCTCTGGAGGCCGGAAGAGGAACAAGGAATGACCTTCTGAGAGTACAGCGCCCTCTGGAGGCCGGAGGAGGAACAAGGAATGACCTTCTGAGAGTACAGCGCCCTCTGGAGGCCGGAAGAGGAACAAGGAATGACCTTCCGAGAGTACAGCGCCCCCTGGAGGCCGGAAGAGGAACAAAGAATGACCTTCTGAGAGTACAGCGCCCTCTGGAGGCCGGAAGAGGAACAAGGAATGGCCTTCTGAGAGTACAGCGCCCTCTGGAGGCCGGAAGAGGAACAAGGAATGACCTTCTGAGAGTACAGCGCCCTCTGGAGGCCGGAAGAGGAACAAGGAATGACCTTCCGAGAGTACAGCGCCCTCTGGAGGCCGGAAGAGGAACAAGGAATGACCTTCTGAGAGTACAGCGCCCTCTGGAGGCCATAGGACGAATGACCTTCTGAGAGTACAGCGCCCTCTGGAGGCCGGAAGAGGAACAAGGAATGGCCTTCTGAGAGTACAGCGCCCTCTGGAGGCCGGAAAAGAAACAAGGAATGACCTTCTGAGAGTACAGCGCCCTCTGGAGGCCGGAAGAGGAACAAGGAATGACCTTCCGAGAGTACAGCGCCCTCTGGAGGCCGGAAGAGGAACAAGGAATGACCTTCTGAGAGTACAGCGCCCTCTGGAGGCCGGAAAAGGAACAAGGAATGACCTTCTGAGAGTACAGCGCCCTCTGGAGGCCGGAAGAGGAACAAGGAATGACCTTCCGAGAGTACAGCGCCCTCTGGAGGCCGGAAGAGGAACAAGGAATGACCTTCTGAGAGTACAGCAACCTCTGGAGGCCGGAAGAGGAACAAGGAATGACCTTCTGAGAGTACAGCGCCCTCTGGAGGCCGGAAGAGGAACAAGGAATGACCTGAGAGTACAGCGCCCTCTGGAGGCCGGAAGAGGAACAAGGAATGACCTTCCGAGAGTACAGCGCCCTCTGGAGGCCGGAAGAAGAACAAGAAATGACCTTCTGAGAGTACAGCGCCCTCTGGAGGCCGGAGGAGGAACAAGGAATGACCTTCTGAGAGTACAGCGCCCTCTGGAGGCCGGAGTAGATACAAGGAATGACCTTCCAAGAGTACAGCGCCCTCTGGAGGCCGGAAGAGGAACAAGGAATGACCTTCTGAGAGTACAGCGCCCTCTGGAGGCCGGAAGAGGAACAAGGAATGACCTTCTGAGAGTACAGCGCCCTCTGGAGGCCGGAAGAGGAACAAGGAATGACCTTCTGAGAGTACAGCGCCCTCTGGAGGCCGGAAGAGGAACAAGGAATGACCTTCTGAGAGTACAGCGCCCTCTGGAGGCTGGAAGAGGAACAAGGAATGACCTGAGAGTACAGCGCCCTCTGGAGGCCGGAAGAGGAACAAGGAATGACCTTCCGAGAGTACAGCGCCCTCTGGAGGCCGGAGGAGGAACAAGGAATGACCTTCTGAGAGTACAGCACCCTCTGGAGGCCGGAGGAGGAACAAGGAATGACCTTCCAAGAGTACAGCGCCCTCTGGAGGCCGGAAGAGGAACAAGGAATGACCTTCTGAGAGTACAGCGCCCTCTGGAGGCCGGAAGAGGAACAAGGAATGACCTTCTGAGAGTACAGCGCCCTCTGGAGGCCGGAAGAGGAACAAGGAATGACCTTCTGAGAGTACAGCGCCCTCTGGAGGCCGGAAGAGGAACAAGGAATGACCTTCTGAGAGTACAGCGCCCTCTGGAGGCCGGAAGAGGAACAAGGAATGACCTTCTGAGAGTACAGCGCCCTCTGGAGGCCGGAAGAGGAACAAGGAATGACCTTCTGAGAGTACAGCGCCCTCTGGAGGCTGGAAGAGGAACAAGGAATGACCTGAGAGTACAGCGCCCTCTGGAGGCCGGAAGAGGAACAAGGAATGACCTTCCGAGAGTACAGCGCCCTCTGGAGGCCGGAAGAGGAACAAGGAATGACCTTCTGAGAGTACAGCGCCCTCTGGAGGCCGGAGGAGGAACAAGGAATGACCTTCTGAGAGTACAGCGCCCTCTGGAGGCCGGAGGAGGAACAAGGAATGACTTTCCAAGAGTACAGCGCCCTCTGGAGTCCGGAAGAGGAACAAGGAATGACTTTCCAAGAGTACAGCGCCCTCTGGAGTCCGGAAGAGGAACAAGGAATGACCTTCTGAGAGTACAGCGCCCTCTGGAGGCCGGAAGAGGAACAAGGAATGACCTTCTGAGAGTACAGCGCCCTCTGGAGGCCGGAAGAGGAACAAGGAATGACCTTCTGAGAGTACAGCGCCCTCTGGAGGCCGGAAGAGGAACAAGGAATGACCTTCTGAGAGTACAGCGCCCTCTGGAGGCCGGAAGAGGAACAAGGAATGACCTTCCGAGAGTACAGCGCCCTCTGGAGGCCGGAAGAGGAACAAGGAATGACCTGCCGAGAGTACAGCGCCCTCTGGAGGCCGGAAGAGGAACAAGGAATGACCTGCCGAGAGTACAGCGCCCTCTGGAGGCCGGAAGAGGAACAAGGAATGACCTTCCGAGAGTACAGCGCCCTCTGGAGGCCGGAAGAGGAACAAGGAATGACCTTCTGAGAGTACAGCGCCCTCTGGAGGCCGGAAGAGGAACAAGGAATGACCTTCTGAGAGTACAGCGCCCTCTGGAGGCCGGAAGAGGAACAAGGAATGACCTTCCGAGAGTACAGCGCCCTCTGGAGGCCGGAAGAGGAACAAGGAATGACCTTCCGAGAGTACAGCGCCCTCTGGAGGCCGGAAGAGGAACAAGGAATGACCTTCCGAGAGTACAGCGCCCTCTGGAGGCCGGAAGAGGAACAAGGAATGACCTTCCGAGAGTACAGCGCCCTCTCGAGGCCGGAAGAGGAACAAGGAATGACCTTCCGAGAGTACAGCGCCCTCTGGAGGCCGGAAGAGGAACAAGGAATGACCTTCCGAGAGTACAGCGCCCTCTGGAGGCCGGAAGAGGAACAAGGAATGACCTTCTGAGAGTACAGCGCCCTCTGGAGGCCGGAAGAGGAACAAGGAATGACCTTCTGAGAGTACAGTGCCCTCTGGAGGCCATAGGACGAATGACCTGAGAGTACAGCGCCCTCTGGAGGCCGGAAGAGGAACAAGGAATGACCTTCTGAGAGTACAGCGCCCTCTGGAGGCCGGAAGAGGAACAAGGAATGACCTTCTGAGAGTACAGCGCCCTCTGGAGGCCGGAAGAGGAACAAGGAATGACCTTCTGAGAGTACAGCGCCCTCTGGAGGCCGGAAGAGGAACAAGGAATGACCTTCTGAGAGTACAGCGCCCTCTGGAGGCCGGAAGAGGAACAAGGAATGACCTGAGAGTACAGCGCCCTCTGGAGGCCGGAAGAGGAACAAGGAATGACCTTCTGAGAGTACAGCGCCCTCTGGAGGCCGGAAGAGGAACAAGGAATGACCTTCAGAGAGTACAGCGCCCTCTGGAGGCCGGAAGAGGAACAAGGAATGACCTTCCGAGAGTACAGCACCCTCTGTAGGCCATAGGACGAATGACCTTCTGAGAGTACAGCACCCTCTGTAGGCCATAGGACGAATGACCTTCTGAGAGTACAGCGCCCTCTGGAGGCCATAGGACGAATGACCTGAGAGTACAGCGCCCTCTGGAGGCCGGAAGTGGAACAAGGAATGACCTTCTGAGAGTACAGTGCCCTCTGGAGGCCATAGGACGAATGACCTGAGAGTACAGCGCCCTCTGGAGGCCGGAAGAGGAACAAGGAATGACCTTCTGAGAGTACAGCGCCCTCTGGAGGCCGGAAGAGGAACAAGGAATGACCTTCTGAGAGTACAGCGCCCTCTGGAGGCCGGAAGAGGAACAAGGAATGACCTTCTGAGAGTACAGCGCCCTCTGGAGGCCGGAAGAGGAACAAGGAATGACCTTCTGAGAGTACAGCGCCCTCTGGAGGCCGGAAGAGGAACAAGGAATGACCTGAGAGTACAGCGCCCTCTGGAGGCCGGAAGAGGAACAAGGAATGACCTTCTGAGAGTACAGCGCCCTCTGGAGGCCGGAAGAGGAACAAGGAATGACCTTCTGAGAGTACAGCGCCCTCTGGAGGCCGGAAGAGGAACAAGGAATGACCTTCCGAGAGTACAGCACCCTCTGTAGGCCATAGGACGAATGACCTTCTGAGAGTACAGCACCCTCTGTAGGCCATAGGACGAATGACCTTCTGAGAGTACAGCGCCCTCTGGAGGCCATAGGACGAATGACCTGAGAGTACAGCGCCCTCTGGAGGCCGGAAGAGGAACAAGGAATGACCTTCTGAGAGTACAGCGCCCTCTGGAGGCCGGAAGAGGAACAAGGAATGACCTGAGAGTACAGCGCCCTCTGGAGGCCATAGGACGAATGACCTGACAGTACAGCGCCCTCTGGAGGCCGGAAGAGGAACAAGGAATGACCTTCTGAGAGTATAGCGCCCTCTGGAGGCCGGAAGAGGAACAAGGAATGACCTGAGAGTACAGCACCCTCTGGAGGCCGGAAGAGGAACAAGGAATGACCTTCTGAGAGTACAGCGCCCTCTGGAGGCCGGAAGAGGAACAAGGAATGACCTTCTGAGAGTACAGCGCCCTCTGGAGGCCGGAAGAGGAACAAGGAATGACCTTCTAAGAGTACAGCGCCCTCTGGAGGCCGGAAGAGGAACAAGGAATGACCTTCCGAGAGTACAGCGCCCTCTGGAGGCCGGAAGAGGAACAAGGAATGACCTTCTGAAAGTACAGCGCCCTCTGGAGGCCGGAAGAGGAACAAGGAATGACCTTCTGAGAGTACAGCGCCCTCTGGAGGCCGGAAGAGGAACAAGGAATGACCTTCTGAGAGTACAGCGCCCTCTGGAGGCCGGAAGAGGAACAAGGAATGAGCTTCTGAGAGTACAGCGCCCTCTGGAGGCCGGAAGAGGAACAAGGAATGACCTTCTGAGAGTACAGCACCCTCTGGAGGCCGGAAGAGGAACAAGGAATGACCTTCTGAGAGTACAGCGCCCTCTGGAGGCCGGAAGAGGAACAAGGAATGACCTTCCGAGAGTACAGCGCCCTCTGGAGGCCGGAAGAGGAACAAGGAATGAGCTTCTGAGAGTACAGCGCCCTCTGGAGGCCGGAAGAGGAACAAGGAATGACCTTCTGAGAGTACAGCGCCCCCTGGAGGCCGGAAGGGGAACAAAGAATGACCTTCTGAGAGTACAGCGCCCTCTGGAGGCCGGAAGAGGAACAAGGAATGACCTTCCGAGAGTACAGCGCCCTCTGGAGGCCGGAAGAGGAACAAGGAATGAGCTTCTGAGAGTACAGCGCCCTCTGGAGGCCGGAAGAGGAACAAGGAATGACCTTCCGAGAGTACAGCGCCCCCTGGAGGCCGGAAGGGGAACAAAGAATGACCTTCTGAGAGTACAGCGCCCTCTGGAGGCCGGAAGAGGAACAAGGAATGGCCTTCTGAGAGTACAGTGCCCTCTGGAGGCCGGAAGAGGAACAAGGAATGACCTTCTGAGAGTACAGCGCCCTCTGGAGGCCGGAAGAGGAACAAGGAATGGCCTTCTGAGAGTACAGTGCCCTCTGGAGGCCGGAAGAGGAACAAGGAATGACCTTCTGAGAGTACAGCACCCTCTGGAGGCCGGAAGAGGAACAAGGAATGACCTTCTGAGAGTACAGCGCCCTCTGGAGGCCGGAAGAGGAACAAGGAATGACCTTCTGAGAGTACAGCGCCCTCTGGAGGCCGGAAGAGGAACAAGGAATGGCCTTCTGAGAGTACAGTGCCCTCTGGAGGCCGGAAGAGGAACAAGGAATGACCTTCTGAGAGTACAGCACCCTCTGGAGGCCGGAAGAGGAACAAGGAATGACCTTCTGAGAGTACAGCGCCCTCTGGAGGCCGGAAGAGGAACAAGGAATGACCTTCCGAGAGTACAGCGCCCTCTGGAGGCCGGAAGAGGAACAAGGAATGAGCTTCTGAGAGTACAGCGCCCTCTGGAGGCCGGAAGAGGAACAAGGAATGACCTTCTGAGAGTACAGCGCCCTCTGGAGGCCGGAGGAGGAACAAGGAATGACCTTCTGAGAGTACAGCGCCCTCTGGAGGCCGGAAGAGGAACAAGGAATGACCTTCCGAGAGTACAGCGCCCCCTGGAGGCCGGAAGAGGAACAAAGAATGACCTTCTGAGAGTACAGCGCCCTCTGGAGGCCGGAAGAGGAACAAGGAATGGCCTTCTGAGAGTACAGTGCCCTCTGGAGGCCGGAAGAGGAACAAGGAATGACCTTCTGAGAGTACAGCGCCCTCTGGAGGCCGGAAGAGGAACAAGGAATGACCTTCTGAGAGTACAGCGCCCTCTGGAGGCCGGAAGAGGAACAAGGAATGACCTTCCGAGAGTACAGCGCCCTCGGGAGGCCGGAAGAGGAACAAGGAATGACCTTCTGAGAGTACAGCGCCCTCTGGAGGCCATAGGACGAATGACCTTCTGAGAGTACAGCGCCCTCTGGAGGCCGGAAGAGGAACAAGGAATGACCTGAGAGTACAGCGCCCTCTGGAGGCCGGAAGAGGAACAAGGAATGGCCTTCTGAGAGTACAGCGCCCTCTGGAGGCCGCAAAAGAAACAAGGAATGACCTTCTGAGAGTACAGCGCCCTCTGGAGGCCGGAAGAGGAACAAGGAATGACCTTCCGAGAGTACAGCGCCCTCTGGAGGCCGGAAGAGGAACAAGGAATGACCTTCTGAGAGTACAGCGCCCTCTGGAGGCCGGAAAAGGAACAAGGAATGACCTTCTGAGAGTACAGCGCCCTCTGGAGGCCGGAAGAGGAACAAGGAATGACCTTCCGAGAGTACAGCGCCCTCTGGAGGCCGGAAGAGGAACAAGGAATGACCTTCTGAGAGTACAGCACCCTCTGGAGGCCGGAAGAGGAACAAGGAATGACCTTCTGAGAGTACAGCGCCCTCTGGAGGCCGGAAGAGGAACAAGAAATGACCTGAGAGTACAGCGCCCTCTGGAGGCCGGAAGAGGAACAAGGAATGACCTTCCGAGAGTACAGCGCCCTCTGGAGGCCGGAAGAAGAACAAGAAATGACCTTCTGAGAGTACAGCGCCCTCTGGAGGCCGGAGGAGGAACAAGGAATGACCTTCTGAGAGTACAGCGCCCTCTGGAGGCCGGAGGAGGAACAAGGAATGACCTTCCAAGAGTACAGCGCCCTCTGGAGGCCGGAAGAGGAACAAGGAATGACCTTCTGAGAGTACAGCGCCCTCTGGAGGCCGGAAGAGGAACAAGGAATGACCTTCTGAGAGTACAGCGCCCTCTGGAGGCCGGAAGAGGAACAAGGAATGACCTTCTGAGAGTACAGCGCCCTCTGGAGGCCGGAAGAGGAACAAGGAATGACCTTCTGAGAGTACAGCGCCCTCTGGAGGCTGGAAGAGGAACAAGGAATGACCTGAGAGTACAGCGCCCTCTGGAGGCCGGAAGAGGAACAAGGAATGACCTTCCGAGAGTACAGCGCCCTCTGGAGGCCGGAAGAGGAACAAGGAATGACCTTCTGAGAGTACAGCGCCCTCTGGAGGCCGGAGGAGGAACAAGGAATGACCTTCTGAGAGTACAGCGCCCTCTGGAGGCCGGAGGAGGAACAAGGAATGACCTTCCAAGAGTACAGCGCCCTCTGGAGGCCGGAAGAGGAACAAGGAATGACCTTCTGAGAGTACAGCGCCCTCTGGAGGCCGGAAGAGGAACAAGGAATGACCTTCTGAGAGTAGAGCGCCCTCTGGAGGCCGGAAGAGGAACAAGGAATGACCTTCTGAGAGTACAGCGCCCTCTGGAGGCCGGAAGAGGAACAAGGAATGACCTTCTGAGAGTACAGCGCCCTCTGGAGGCCGGAAGAGGAACAAGGAATGACCTTCTGAGAGTACAGCGCCCTCTGGAGGCCGGAAGAGGAACAAGGAATGACCTTCTGAGAGTACAGCGCCCTCTGGAGGCTGGAAGAGGAACAAGGAATGACCTGAGAGTACAGCGCCCTCTGGAGGCCGGAAGAGGAACAAGGAATGACCTTCCGAGAGTACAGCGCCCTCTGGAGGCCGGAAGAGGAACAAGGAATGACCTTCTGAGAGTACAGCGCACTCTGGAGGCCGGAGGAGGAACAAGGAATGACCTTCTGAGAGTACAGCGCCCTCTGGAGGCCGGAGGAGGAACAAGGAATGACTTTCCAAGAGTACAGCGCCCTCTGGAGTCCGGAAGAGGAACAAGGAATGACCTTCTGAGAGTACAGCGCCCTCTGGAGGCCGGAAGAGGAACAAGGAATGACCTTCTGAGAGTACAGCGCCCTCTGGAGGCCGGAAGAGGAACAAGGAATGACCTTCTGAGAGTACAGCGCCCTCTGGAGGCCGGAAGAGGAACAAGGAATGATCTTCTGAGAGTACAGCGCCCTCTGGAGGCCGGAAGAGGAACAAGGAATGACCTTCTGAGAGTACAGCGCCCTCTGGAGGCCGGAAGAGGAACAAGGAATGACCTTCCGAGAGTACAGCGCCCTCTGGAGGCCGGAAGAGGAACAAGGAATGACCTGCCGAGAGTACAGCGCCCTCTGGAGGCCGGAAGAGGAACAAGGAATGACCTTCTGAGAGTACAGCGCCCTCTGGAGGCCGGAAGAGGAACAAGGAATGACCTTCTGAGAGTACAGCGCCCCCTGGAGGCCGGAAGGGGAACAAAGAATGACCTTCTGAGAGTACAGCGCCCTCTGGAGGCCGGAAGAGGAACAAGGAATGGCCTTCTGAGAGTACAGCGCCCTCTGGAGGCCGGAAGAGGAACAAGGAATGACCTTCTGAGAGTACAGCGCCCTCTGGAGGCCGGAGGAGGAACAAGGAATGACCTTCTGAGAGTACAGCGCCCTCTGGAGGCCGGAAGAGGAACAAGGAATGACCTTCCGAGAGTACAGCGCCCCCTGGAGGCCGGAAGAGGAACAAAGAATGACCTTCTGAGAGTACAGCGCCCTCTGGAGGCCGGAAGAGGAACAAGGAATGGCCTTCTGAGAGTACAGTGCCCTCTGGAGGCCGGAAGAGGAACAAGGAATGACCTTCTGAGAGTACAGCGCCCTCTGGAGGCCGGAAGAGGAACAAGGAATGACCTTCTGAGAGTACAGCGCCCTCTGGAGGCCGGAAGAGGAACAAGGAATGACCTTCCGAGAGTACAGCGCCCTCTGGAGGCCGGAAGAGGAACAAGGAATGACCTTCCGAGAGTACAGCGCCCTCTGGAGGCCGGAAGAGGAACAAGGAATGACCTTCTGAGAGTACAGCGCCCTCTGGAGGCCATAGGACGAATGACCTTCTGAGAGTACAGCGCCCTCTGGAGGCCGGAAGAGGAACAAGGAATGACCTTCTGAGAGTACAGCGCCCTCTGGAGGCCGGAAAAGGAACAAGGAATGACCTTCTGAGAGTACAGCGCCCTCTGGAGGCCGGAAGAGGAACAAGGAATGACCTTCCGAGAGTACAGCGCCCTCTGGAGGCCGGAAGAGGAACAAGGAATGACCTTCTGAGAGTACAGCACCCTCTGGAGGCCGGAAGAGGAACAAGGAATGACCTTCTGAGAGTACAGCGCCCTCTGGAGGCCGGAAGAGGAACAAGGAATGACCTGAGAGTACAGCGCCCTCTGGAGGCCGGAAGAGGAACAAGGAATGACCTTCCGAGAGTACAGCGCCCTCTGGAGGCCGGAAGAAGAACAAGAAATGACCTTCTGAGAGTACAGCGCCCTCTGGAGGCCGGAGGAGGAACAAGGAATGACCTTCTGAGAGTACAGCGCCCTCTGGAGGCCGGAGGAGATACAAGGAATGACCTTCCAAGAGTACAGCGCCCTCTGGAGGCCGGAAGAGGAACAAGGAATGACCTTCTGAGAGTACAGCGCCCTCTGGAGGCCGGAAGAGGAACAAGGAATGACCTTCTGAGAGTACAGCGCCCTCTGGAGGCCGGAAGAGGAACAAGGAATGACCTTCTGAGAGTACAGCGCCCTCTGGAGGCCGGAAGAGGAACAAGGAATGACCTTCTGAGAGTACAGCGCCCTCTGGAGGCTGGAAGAGGAACAAGGAATGACCTGAGAGTACAGCGCCCTCTGGAGGCCGGAAGAGGAACAAGGAATGACCTTCCGAGAGTACAGCGCCCTCTGGAGGCCGGAGGAGGAACAAGGAATGACCTTCTGAGAGTACAGCGCCCTCTGGAGGCCGGAGGAGGAACAAGGAATGACCTTCCAAGAGTACAGCGCCCTCTGGAGGCCGGAAGAGGAACAAGGAATGACCTTCTGAGAGTACAGCGCCCTCTGGAGGCCGGAAGAGGAACAAGGAATGACCTTCTGAGAGTACAGCGCCCTCTGGAGGCCGGAAGAGGAACAAGGAATGACCTTCTGAGAGTACAGCGCCCTCTGGAGGCCGGAAGAGGAACAAGGAATGACCTTCTGAGAGTACAGCGCCCTCTGGAGGCCGGAAGAGGAACAAGGAATGACCTTCTGAGAGTACAGCGCCCTCTGGAGGCCGGAAGAGGAACAAGGAATGACCTTCTGAGAGTACAGCGCCCTCTGGAGGCTGGAAGAGGAACAAGGAATGACCTGAGAGTACAGCGCCCTCTGGAGGCCGGAAGAGGAACAAGGAATGACCTTCCGAGAGTACAGCGCCCTCTGGAGGCCGGAAGAGGAACAAGGAATGACCTTCTGAGAGTACAGCGCCCTCTGGAGGCCGGAGGAGGAACAAGGAATGACCTTCTGAGAGTACAGCGCCCTCTGGAGGCCGGAGGAGGAACAAGGAATGACTTTCCAAGAGTACAGCGCCCTCTGGAGTCCGGAAGAGGAACAAGGAATGACTTTCCAAGAGTACAGCGCCCTCTGGAGTCCGGAAGAGGAACAAGGAATGACCTTCTGAGAGTACAGCGCCCTCTGGAGGCCGGAAGAGGAACAAGGAATGACCTTCTGAGAGTACAGCGCCCTCTGGAGGCCGGAAGAGGAACAAGGAATGACCTTCTGAGAGTACAGCGCCCTCTGGAGGCCGGAAGAGGAACAAGGAATGACCTTCTGAGAGTACAGCGCCCTCTGGAGGCCGGAAGAGGAACAAGGAATGACCTTCCGAGAGTACAGCGCCCTCTGGAGGCCGGAAGAGGAACAAGGAATGACCTGCCGAGAGTACAGCGCCCTCTGGAGGCCGGAAGAGGAACAAGGAATGACCTGCCAAGAGTACAGCGCCCTCTGGAGGCCGGAAGAGGAACAAGGAATGACCTTCCGAGAGTACAGCGCCCTCTGGAGGCCGGAAGAGGAACAAGGAATGACCTTCTGAGAGTACAGCGCCCTCTGGAGGCCGGAAGAGGAACAAGGAATGACCTTCTGAGAGTACAGCGCCCTCTGGAGGCCGGAAGAGGAACAAGGAATGACCTTCCGAGAGTACAGCGCCCTCTGGAGGCCGGAAGAGGAACAAGGAATGACCTTCCGAGAGTACAGCGCCCTCTGGAGGCCGGAAGAGGAACAAGGAATGACCTTCCGAGAGTACAGCGCCCTCTGGAGGCCGGAAGAGGAACAAGGAATGACCTTCCGAGAGTACAGCGCCCTCTGGAGGCCGGAAGAGGAACAAGGAATGACCTTCCGAGAGTACAGCGCCCTCTGGAGGCCGGAAGAGGAACAAGGAATGACCTTCCGAGAGTACAGCGCCCTCTGGAGGCCGGAAGAGGAACAAGGAATGACCTTCTGAGAGTACAGCGCCCTCTGGAGGCCGGAAGAGGAACAAGGAATGACCTTCTGAGAGTACAGTGCCCTCTGGAGGCCATAGGACGAATGACCTGAGAGTACAGCGCCCTCTGGAGGCCGGAAGAGGAACAAGGAATGACCTTCTGAGAGTACAGCGCCCTCTGGAGGCCGGAAGAGGAACAAGGAATGACCTTCTGAGAGTACAGCGCCCTCTGGAGGCCGGAAGAGGAACAAGGAATGACCTTCTGAGAGTACAGCGCCCTCTGGAGGCCGGAAGAGGAACAAGGAATGACCTTCTGAGAGTACAGCGCCCTCTGGAGGCCGGAAGAGGAACAAGGAATGACCTGAGAGTACAGCGCCCTCTGGAGGCCGGAAGAGGAACAAGGAATGACCTTCTGAGAGTACAGCGCCCTCTGGAGGCCGGAAGAGGAACAAGGAATGACCTTCTGAGAGTACAGCGCCCTCTGGAGGCCGGAAGAGGAACAAGGAATGACCTTCCGAGAGTACAGCACCCTCTGTAGGCCATAGGACGAATGACCTTCTGAGAGTACAGCACCCTCTGTAGGCCATAGGACGAATGACCTTCTGAGAGTACAGCGCCCTCTGGAGGCCATAGGACGAATGACCTGAGAGTACAGCGCCCTCTGGAGGCCGGAAGTGGAACAAGGAATGACCTTCTGAGAGTACAGTGCCCTCTGGAGGCCATAGGACGAATGACCTGAGAGTACAGCGCCCTCTGGAGGCCGGAAGAGGAACAAGGAATGACCTTCTGAGAGTACAGCGCCCTCTGGAGGCCGGAAGAGGAACAAGGAATGACCTTCTGAGAGTACAGCGCCCTCTGGAGGCCGGAAGAGGAACAAGGAATGACCTTCTGAGAGTACAGCGCCCTCTGGAGGCCGGAAGAGGAACAAGGAATGACCTTCTGAGAGTACAGCGCCCTCTGGAGGCCGGAAGAGGAACAAGGAATGACCTGAGAGTACAGCGCCCTCTGGAGGCCGGAAGAGGAACAAGGAATGACCTTCTGAGAGTACAGCGCCCTCTGGAGGCCGGAAGAGGAACAAGGAATGACCTTCTGAGAGTACAGCGCCCTCTGGAGGCCGGAAGAGGAACAAGGAATGACCTTCCGAGAGTACAGCACCCTCTGTAGGCCATAGGACGAATGACCTTCTGAGAGTACAGCACCCTCTGTAGGCCATAGGACGAATGACCTTCTGAGAGTACAGCGCCCTCTGGAGGCCATAGGACGAATGACCTGAGAGTACAGCGCCCTCTGGAGGCCGGAAGAGGAACAAGGAATGACCTTCTGAGAGTACAGCGCCCTCTGGAGGCCGGAAGAGGAACAAGGAATGACCTGAGAGTACAGCGCCCTCTGGAGGCCATAGGACGAATGACCTGACAGTACAGCGCCCTCTGGAGGCCGGAAGAGGAACAAGGAATGACCTTCTGAGAGTATAGCGCCCTCTGGAGGCCGGAAGAGGAACAAGGAATGACCTGAGAGTACAGCACCCTCTGGAGGCCGGAAGAGGAACAAGGAATGACCTTCTGAGAGTACAGCGCCCTCTGGAGGCCGGAAGAGGAACAAGGAATGACCTTCTGAGAGTACAGCGCCCTCTGGAGGCCGGAAGAGGAACAAGGAATGACCTTCTAAGAGTACAGCGCCCTCTGGAGGCCGGAAGAGGAACAAGGAATGACCTTCCGAGAGTACAGCGCCCTCTGGAGGCCGGAAGAGGAACAAGGAATGACCTTCTGAAAGTACAGCGCCCTCTGGAGGCCGGAAGAGGAACAAGGAATGACCTTCTGAGAGTACAGCGCCCTCTGGAGGCCGGAAGAGGAACAAGGAATGACCTTCTGAGAGTACAGCGCCCTCTGGAGGCCGGAAGAGGAACAAGGAATGAGCTTCTGAGAGTACAGCGCCCTCTGGAGGCCGGAAGAGGAACAAGGAATGACCTTCTGAGAGTACAGCGCCCTCTGGAGGCCGGAAGAGGAACAAGGAATGACCTTCTGAGAGTACAGCGCCCTCTGGAGGCCGGAAGAGGAACAAGGAATGACCTTCCGAGAGTACAGCACCCTCTGTAGGCCATAGGACGAATGACCTTCTGAGAGTACAGCACCCTCTGTAGGCCATAGGACGAATGACCTTCTGAGAGTACAGCGCCCTCTGGAGGCCATAGGACGAATGACCTGAGAGTACAGCGCCCTCTGGAGGCCGGAAGTGGAACAAGGAATGACCTTCTGAGAGTACAGTGCCCTCTGGAGGCCATAGGACGAATGACCTGAGAGTACAGCGCCCTCTGGAGGCCGGAAGAGGAACAAGGAATGACCTTCTGAGAGTACAGCGCCCTCTGGAGGCCGGAAGAGGAACAAGGAATGACCTTCTGAGAGTACAGCGCCCTCTGGAGGCCGGAAGAGGAACAAGGAATGACCTTCTAAGAGTACAGCGCCCTCTGGAGGCCGGAAGAGGAACAAGGAATGACCTTCCGAGAGTACAGCGCCCTCTGGAGGCCGGAAGAGGAACAAGGAATGACCTTCTGAAAGTACAGCGCCCTCTGGAGGCCGGAAGAGGAACAAGGAATGACCTTCTGAGAGTACAGCGCCCTCTGGAGGCCGGAAGAGGAACAAGGAATGACCTTCTGAGAGTACAGCGCCCTCTGGAGGCCGGAAGAGGAACAAGGAATGAGCTTCTGAGAGTACAGCGCCCTCTGGAGGCCGGAAGAGGAACAAGGAATGACCTTCTGAGAGTACAGCGCCCTCTGGAGGCCGGAAGAGGAACAAGGAATGACCTTCTGAGAGTACAGCGCCCTCTGGAGGCCGGAAGAGGAACAAGGAATGACCTTCCGAGAGTACAGCACCCTCTGTAGGCCATAGGACGAATGACCTTCTGAGAGTACAGCACCCTCTGTAGGCCATAGGACGAATGACCTTCTGAGAGTACAGCGCCCTCTGGAGGCCATAGGACGAATGACCTGAGAGTACAGCGCCCTCTGGAGGCCGGAAGTGGAACAAGGAATGACCTTCTGAGAGTACAGTGCCCTCTGGAGGCCATAGGACGAATGACCTGAGAGTACAGCGCCCTCTGGAGGCCGGAAGAGGAACAAGGAATGACCTTCTGAGAGTACAGCGCCCTCTGGAGGCCGGAAGAGGAACAAGGAATGACCTTCTGAGAGTACAGCGCCCTCTGGAGGCCGGAAGAGGAACAAGGAATGACCTTCTGAGAGTACAGCGCCCTCTGGAGGCCGGAAGAGGAACAAGGAATGACCTTCTGAGAGTACAGCGCCCTCTGGAGGCCGGAAGAGGAACAAGGAATGACCTGAGAGTACAGCTCCCTCTGGAGGCCGGAAGAGGAACAAGGAATGACCTTCTGAGAGTACAGCGCCCTCTGGAGGCCGGAAGAGGAACAAGGAATGACCTTCTGAGAGTACAGCGCCCTCTGGAGGCCGGAAGAGGAACAAGGAATGACCTTCCGAGAGTACAGCACCCTCTGTAGGCCATAGGACGAATGACCTTCTGAGAGTACAGCACCCTCTGTAGGCCATAGGACGAATGACCTTCTGAGAGTACAGCGCCCTCTGGAGGCCATAGGACGAATGACCTGAGAGTACAGCGCCCTCTGGAGGCCGGAAGAGGAACAAGGAATGACCTTCTGAGAGTACAGCGCCCTCTGGAGGCCGGAAGAGGAACAAGGAATGACCTGAGAGTACAGCGCCCTCTGGAGGCCATAGGACGAATGACCTGACAGTACAGCGCCCTCTGGAGGCCGGAAGAGGAACAAGGAATGACCTTCTGAGAGTATAGCGCCCTCTGGAGGCCGGAAGAGGAACAAGGAATGACCTGAGAGTACAGCACCCTCTGGAGGCCGGAAGAGGAACAAGGAATGACCTTCTGAGAGTACAGCGCCCTCTGGAGGCCGGAAGAGGAACAAGGAATGACCTTCTGAGAGTACAGCGCCCTCTGGAGGCCGGAAGAGGAACAAGGAATGACCTTCTAAGAGTACAGCGCCCTCTGGAGGCCGGAAGAGGAACAAGGAATGACCTTCCGAGAGTACAGCGCCCTCTGGAGGCCGGAAGAGGAACAAGGAATGACCTTCTGAAAGTACAGCGCCCTCTGGAGGCCGGAAGAGGAACAAGGAATGACCTTCTGAGAGTACAGCGCCCTCTGGAGGCCGGAAGAGGAACAAGGAATGACCTTCTGAGAGTACAGCGCCCTCTGGAGGCCGGAAGAGGAACAAGGAATGAGCTTCTGAGAGTACAGCGCCCTCTGGAGGCCGGAAGAGGAACAAGGAATGACCTTCTGAGAGTACAGCACCCTCTGGAGGCCGGAAGAGGAACAAGGAATGACCTTCTGAGAGTACAGCGCCCTCTGGAGGCCGGAAGAGGAACAAGGAATGACCTTCCGAGAGTACAGCGCCCTCTGGAGGCCGGAAGAGGAACAAGGAATGAGCTTCTGAGAGTACAGCGCCCTCTGGAGGCCGGAAGAGGAACAAGGAATGACCTTCTGAGAGTACAGCGCCCCCTGGAGGCCGGAAGGGGAACAAAGAATGACCTTCTGAGAGTACAGCGCCCTCTGGAGGCCGGAAGAGGAACAAGGAATGACCTTCCGAGAGTACAGCGCCCTCTGGAGGCCGGAAGAGGAACAAGGAATGAGCTTCTGAGAGTACAGCGCCCTCTGGAGGCCGGAAGAGGAACAAGGAATGACCTTCCGAGAGTACAGCGCCCCCTGGAGGCCGGAAGGGGAACAAAGAATGACCTTCTGAGAGTACAGCGCCCTCTGGAGGCCGGAAGAGGAACAAGGAATGGCCTTCTGAGAGTACAGTGCCCTCTGGAGGCCGGAAGAGGAACAAGGAATGACCTTCTGAGAGTACAGCGCCCTCTGGAGGCCGGAAGAGGAACAAGGAATGGCCTTCTGAGAGTACAGTGCCCTCTGGAGGCCGGAAGAGGAACAAGGAATGACCTTCTGAGAGTACAGCACCCTCTGGAGGCCGGAAGAGGAACAAGGAATGACCTTCTGAGAGTACAGCGCCCTCTGGAGGCCGGAAGAGGAACAAGGAATGACCTTCTGAGAGTACAGCGCCCTCTGGAGGCCGGAAGAGGAACAAGGAATGGCCTTCTGAGAGTACAGTGCCCTCTGGAGGCCGGAAGAGGAACAAGGAATGACCTTCTGAGAGTACAGCACCCTCTGGAGGCCGGAAGAGGAACAAGGAATGACCTTCTGAGAGTACAGCGCCCTCTGGAGGCCGGAAGAGGAACAAGGAATGACCTTCCGAGAGTACAGCGCCCTCTGGAGGCCGGAAGAGGAACAAGGAATGAGCTTCTGAGAGTACAGCGCCCTCTGGAGGCCGGAAGAGGAACAAGGAATGACCTTCTGAGAGTACAGCGCCCTCTGGAGGCCGGAGGAGGAACAAGGAATGACCTTCTGAGAGTACAGCGCCCTCTGGAGGCCGGAAGAGGAACAAGGAATGACCTTCCGAGAGTACAGCGCCCCCTGGAGGCCGGAAGAGGAACAAAGAATGACCTTCTGAGAGTACAGCGCCCTCTGGAGGCCGGAAGAGGAACAAGGAATGGCCTTCTGAGAGTACAGTGCCCTCTGGAGGCCGGAAGAGGAACAAGGAATGACCTTCTGAGAGTACAGCGCCCTCTGGAGGCCGGAAGAGGAACAAGGAATGACCTTCTGAGAGTACAGCGCCCTCTGGAGGCCGGAAGAGGAACAAGGAATGACCTTCCGAGAGTACAGCGCCCTCGGGAGGCCGGAAGAGGAACAAGGAATGACCTTCTGAGAGTACAGCGCCCTCTGGAGGCCATAGGACGAATGACCTTCTGAGAGTACAGCGCCCTCTGGAGGCCGGAAGAGGAACAAGGAATGACCTGAGAGTACAGCGCCCTCTGGAGGCCGGAAGAGGAACAAGGAATGGCCTTCTGAGAGTACAGCGCCCTCTGGAGGCCGCAAAAGAAACAAGGAATGACCTTCTGAGAGTACAGCGCCCTCTGGAGGCCGGAAGAGGAACAAGGAATGACCTTCCGAGAGTACAGCGCCCTCTGGAGGCCGGAAGAGGAACAAGGAATGACCTTCTGAGAGTACAGCGCCCTCTGGAGGCCGGAAAAGGAACAAGGAATGACCTTCTGAGAGTACAGCGCCCTCTGGAGGCCGGAAGAGGAACAAGGAATGACCTTCCGAGAGTACAGCGCCCTCTGGAGGCCGGAAGAGGAACAAGGAATGACCTTCTGAGAGTACAGCACCCTCTGGAGGCCGGAAGAGGAACAAGGAATGACCTTCTGAGAGTACAGCGCCCTCTGGAGGCCGGAAGAGGAACAAGAAATGACCTGAGAGTACAGCGCCCTCTGGAGGCCGGAAGAGGAACAAGGAATGACCTTCCGAGAGTACAGCGCCCTCTGGAGGCCGGAAGAAGAACAAGAAATGACCTTCTGAGAGTACAGCGCCCTCTGGAGGCCGGAGGAGGAACAAGGAATGACCTTCTGAGAGTACAGCGCCCTCTGGAGGCCGGAGGAGGAACAAGGAATGACCTTCCAAGAGTACAGCGCCCTCTGGAGGCCGGAAGAGGAACAAGGAATGACCTTCTGAGAGTACAGCGCCCTCTGGAGGCCGGAAGAGGAACAAGGAATGACCTTCTGAGAGTACAGCGCCCTCTGGAGGCCGGAAGAGGAACAAGGAATGACCTTCTGAGAGTACAGCGCCCTCTGGAGGCCGGAAGAGGAACAAGGAATGACCTTCTGAGAGTACAGCGCCCTCTGGAGGCTGGAAGAGGAACAAGGAATGACCTGAGAGTACAGCGCCCTCTGGAGGCCGGAAGAGGAACAAGGAATGACCTTCCGAGAGTACAGCGCCCTCTGGAGGCCGGAAGAGGAACAAGGAATGACCTTCTGAGAGTACAGCGCCCTCTGGAGGCCGGAGGAGGAACAAGGAATGACCTTCTGAGAGTACAGCGCCCTCTGGAGGCCGGAGGAGGAACAAGGAATGACCTTCCAAGAGTACAGCGCCCTCTGGAGGCCGGAAGAGGAACAAGGAATGACCTTCTGAGAGTACAGCGCCCTCTGGAGGCCGGAAGAGGAACAAGGAATGACCTTCTGAGAGTAGAGCGCCCTCTGGAGGCCGGAAGAGGAACAAGGAATGACCTTCTGAGAGTACAGCGCCCTCTGGAGGCCGGAAGAGGAACAAGGAATGACCTTCTGAGAGTACAGCGCCCTCTGGAGGCCGGAAGAGGAACAAGGAATGACCTTCTGAGAGTACAGCGCCCTCTGGAGGCCGGAAGAGGAACAAGGAATGACCTTCTGAGAGTACAGCGCCCTCTGGAGGCTGGAAGAGGAACAAGGAATGACCTGAGAGTACAGCGCCCTCTGGAGGCCGGAAGAGGAACAAGGAATGACCTTCCGAGAGTACAGCGCCCTCTGGAGGCCGGAAGAGGAACAAGGAATGACCTTCTGAGAGTACAGCGCACTCTGGAGGCCGGAGGAGGAACAAGGAATGACCTTCTGAGAGTACAGCGCCCTCTGGAGGCCGGAGGAGGAACAAGGAATGACTTTCCAAGAGTACAGCGCCCTCTGGAGTCCGGAAGAGGAACAAGGAATGACCTTCTGAGAGTACAGCGCCCTCTGGAGGCCGGAAGAGGAACAAGGAATGACCTTCTGAGAGTACAGCGCCCTCTGGAGGCCGGAAGAGGAACAAGGAATGACCTTCTGAGAGTACAGCGCCCTCTGGAGGCCGGAAGAGGAACAAGGAATGATCTTCTGAGAGTACAGCGCCCTCTGGAGGCCGGAAGAGGAACAAGGAATGACCTTCTGAGAGTACAGCGCCCTCTGGAGGCCGGAAGAGGAACAAGGAATGACCTTCCGAGAGTACAGCGCCCTCTGGAGGCCGGAAGAGGAACAAGGAATGACCTGCCGAGAGTACAGCGCCCTCTGGAGGCCGGAAGAGGAACAAGGAATGACCTTCTGAGAGTACAGCGCCCTCTGGAGGCCGGAAGAGGAACAAGGAATGACCTTCTGAGAGTACAGCGCCCCCTGGAGGCCGGAAGGGGAACAAAGAATGACCTTCTGAGAGTACAGCGCCCTCTGGAGGCCGGAAGAGGAACAAGGAATGGCCTTCTGAGAGTACAGCGCCCTCTGGAGGCCGGAAGAGGAACAAGGAATGACCTTCTGAGAGTACAGCGCCCTCTGGAGGCCGGAGGAGGAACAAGGAATGACCTTCTGAGAGTACAGCGCCCTCTGGAGGCCGGAAGAGGAACAAGGAATGACCTTCCGAGAGTACAGCGCCCCCTGGAGGCCGGAAGAGGAACAAAGAATGACCTTCTGAGAGTACAGCGCCCTCTGGAGGCCGGAAGAGGAACAAGGAATGGCCTTCTGAGAGTACAGTGCCCTCTGGAGGCCGGAAGAGGAACAAGGAATGACCTTCTGAGAGTACAGCGCCCTCTGGAGGCCGGAAGAGGAACAAGGAATGACCTTCTGAGAGTACAGCGCCCTCTGGAGGCCGGAAGAGGAACAAGGAATGACCTTCCGAGAGTACAGCGCCCTCTGGAGGCCGGAAGAGGAACAAGGAATGACCTTCCGAGAGTACAGCGCCCTCTGGAGGCCGGAAGAGGAACAAGGAATGACCTTCTGAGAGTACAGCGCCCTCTGGAGGCCATAGGACGAATGACCTTCTGAGAGTACAGCGCCCTCTGGAGGCCGGAAGAGGAACAAGGAATGACCTTCTGAGAGTACAGCGCCCTCTGGAGGCCGGAAAAGGAACAAGGAATGACCTTCTGAGAGTACAGCGCCCTCTGGAGGCCGGAAGAGGAACAAGGAATGACCTTCCGAGAGTACAGCGCCCTCTGGAGGCCGGAAGAGGAACAAGGAATGACCTTCTGAGAGTACAGCACCCTCTGGAGGCCGGAAGAGGAACAAGGAATGACCTTCTGAGAGTACAGCGCCCTCTGGAGGCCGGAAGAGGAACAAGGAATGACCTGAGAGTACAGCGCCCTCTGGAGGCCGGAAGAGGAACAAGGAATGACCTTCCGAGAGTACAGCGCCCTCTGGAGGCCGGAAGAAGAACAAGAAATGACCTTCTGAGAGTACAGCGCCCTCTGGAGGCCGGAGGAGGAACAAGGAATGACCTTCTGAGAGTACAGCGCCCTCTGGAGGCCGGAGGAGATACAAGGAATGACCTTCCAAGAGTACAGCGCCCTCTGGAGGCCGGAAGAGGAACAAGGAATGACCTTCTGAGAGTACAGCGCCCTCTGGAGGCCGGAAGAGGAACAAGGAATGACCTTCTGAGAGTACAGCGCCCTCTGGAGGCCGGAAGAGGAACAAGGAATGACCTTCTGAGAGTACAGCGCCCTCTGGAGGCCGGAAGAGGAACAAGGAATGACCTTCTGAGAGTACAGCGCCCTCTGGAGGCTGGAAGAGGAACAAGGAATGACCTGAGAGTACAGCGCCCTCTGGAGGCCGGAAGAGGAACAAGGAATGACCTTCCGAGAGTACAGCGCCCTCTGGAGGCCGGAGGAGGAACAAGGAATGACCTTCTGAGAGTACAGCGCCCTCTGGAGGCCGGAGGAGGAACAAGGAATGACCTTCCAAGAGTACAGCGCCCTCTGGAGGCCGGAAGAGGAACAAGGAATGACCTTCTGAGAGTACAGCGCCCTCTGGAGGCCGGAAGAGGAACAAGGAATGACCTTCTGAGAGTACAGCGCCCTCTGGAGGCCGGAAGAGGAACAAGGAATGACCTTCTGAGAGTACAGCGCCCTCTGGAGGCCGGAAGAGGAACAAGGAATGACCTTCTGAGAGTACAGCGCCCTCTGGAGGCCGGAAGAGGAACAAGGAATGACCTTCTGAGAGTACAGCGCCCTCTGGAGGCCGGAAGAGGAACAAGGAATGACCTTCTGAGAGTACAGCGCCCTCTGGAGGCTGGAAGAGGAACAAGGAATGACCTGAGAGTACAGCGCCCTCTGGAGGCCGGAAGAGGAACAAGGAATGACCTTCCGAGAGTACAGCGCCCTCTGGAGGCCGGAAGAGGAACAAGGAATGACCTTCTGAGAGTACAGCGCCCTCTGGAGGCCGGAGGAGGAACAAGGAATGACCTTCTGAGAGTACAGCGCCCTCTGGAGGCCGGAGGAGGAACAAGGAATGACTTTCCAAGAGTACAGCGCCCTCTGGAGTCCGGAAGAGGAACAAGGAATGACTTTCCAAGAGTACAGCGCCCTCTGGAGTCCGGAAGAGGAACAAGGAATGACCTTCTGAGAGTACAGCGCCCTCTGGAGGCCGGAAGAGGAACAAGGAATGACCTTCTGAGAGTACAGCGCCCTCTGGAGGCCGGAAGAGGAACAAGGAATGACCTTCTGAGAGTACAGCGCCCTCTGGAGGCCGGAAGAGGAACAAGGAATGACCTTCTGAGAGTACAGCGCCCTCTGGAGGCCGGAAGAGGAACAAGGAATGACCTTCCGAGAGTACAGCGCCCTCTGGAGGCCGGAAGAGGAACAAGGAATGACCTGCCGAGAGTACAGCGCCCTCTGGAGGCCGGAAGAGGAACAAGGAATGACCTGCCAAGAGTACAGCGCCCTCTGGAGGCCGGAAGAGGAACAAGGAATGACCTTCCGAGAGTACAGCGCCCTCTGGAGGCCGGAAGAGGAACAAGGAATGACCTTCTGAGAGTACAGCGCCCTCTGGAGGCCGGAAGAGGAACAAGGAATGACCTTCTGAGAGTACAGCGCCCTCTGGAGGCCGGAAGAGGAACAAGGAATGACCTTCCGAGAGTACAGCGCCCTCTGGAGGCCGGAAGAGGAACAAGGAATGACCTTCCGAGAGTACAGCGCCCTCTGGAGGCCGGAAGAGGAACAAGGAATGACCTTCCGAGAGTACAGCGCCCTCTGGAGGCCGGAAGAGGAACAAGGAATGACCTTCCGAGAGTACAGCGCCCTCTGGAGGCCGGAAGAGGAACAAGGAATGACCTTCCGAGAGTACAGCGCCCTCTGGAGGCCGGAAGAGGAACAAGGAATGACCTTCCGAGAGTACAGCGCCCTCTGGAGGCCGGAAGAGGAACAAGGAATGACCTTCTGAGAGTACAGCGCCCTCTGGAGGCCGGAAGAGGAACAAGGAATGACCTTCTGAGAGTACAGTGCCCTCTGGAGGCCATAGGACGAATGACCTGAGAGTACAGCGCCCTCTGGAGGCCGGAAGAGGAACAAGGAATGACCTTCTGAGAGTACAGCGCCCTCTGGAGGCCGGAAGAGGAACAAGGAATGACCTTCTGAGAGTACAGCGCCCTCTGGAGGCCGGAAGAGGAACAAGGAATGACCTTCTGAGAGTACAGCGCCCTCTGGAGGCCGGAAGAGGAACAAGGAATGACCTTCTGAGAGTACAGCGCCCTCTGGAGGCCGGAAGAGGAACAAGGAATGACCTGAGAGTACAGCGCCCTCTGGAGGCCGGAAGAGGAACAAGGAATGACCTTCTGAGAGTACAGCGCCCTCTGGAGGCCGGAAGAGGAACAAGGAATGACCTTCTGAGAGTACAGCGCCCTCTGGAGGCCGGAAGAGGAACAAGGAATGACCTTCCGAGAGTACAGCACCCTCTGTAGGCCATAGGACGAATGACCTTCTGAGAGTACAGCACCCTCTGTAGGCCATAGGACGAATGACCTTCTGAGAGTACAGCGCCCTCTGGAGGCCATAGGACGAATGACCTGAGAGTACAGCGCCCTCTGGAGGCCGGAAGTGGAACAAGGAATGACCTTCTGAGAGTACAGTGCCCTCTGGAGGCCATAGGACGAATGACCTGAGAGTACAGCGCCCTCTGGAGGCCGGAAGAGGAACAAGGAATGACCTTCTGAGAGTACAGCGCCCTCTGGAGGCCGGAAGAGGAACAAGGAATGACCTTCTGAGAGTACAGCGCCCTCTGGAGGCCGGAAGAGGAACAAGGAATGACCTTCTGAGAGTACAGCGCCCTCTGGAGGCCGGAAGAGGAACAAGGAATGACCTTCTGAGAGTACAGCGCCCTCTGGAGGCCGGAAGAGGAACAAGGAATGACCTGAGAGTACAGCGCCCTCTGGAGGCCGGAAGAGGAACAAGGAATGACCTTCTGAGAGTACAGCGCCCTCTGGAGGCCGGAAGAGGAACAAGGAATGACCTTCTGAGAGTACAGCGCCCTCTGGAGGCCGGAAGAGGAACAAGGAATGACCTTCCGAGAGTACAGCACCCTCTGTAGGCCATAGGACGAATGACCTTCTGAGAGTACAGCACCCTCTGTAGGCCATAGGACGAATGACCTTCTGAGAGTACAGCGCCCTCTGGAGGCCATAGGACGAATGACCTGAGAGTACAGCGCCCTCTGGAGGCCGGAAGAGGAACAAGGAATGACCTTCTGAGAGTACAGCGCCCTCTGGAGGCCGGAAGAGGAACAAGGAATGACCTGAGAGTACAGCGCCCTCTGGAGGCCATAGGACGAATGACCTGACAGTACAGCGCCCTCTGGAGGCCGGAAGAGGAACAAGGAATGACCTTCTGAGAGTATAGCGCCCTCTGGAGGCCGGAAGAGGAACAAGGAATGACCTGAGAGTACAGCACCCTCTGGAGGCCGGAAGAGGAACAAGGAATGACCTTCTGAGAGTACAGCGCCCTCTGGAGGCCGGAAGAGGAACAAGGAATGACCTTCTGAGAGTACAGCGCCCTCTGGAGGCCGGAAGAGGAACAAGGAATGACCTTCTAAGAGTACAGCGCCCTCTGGAGGCCGGAAGAGGAACAAGGAATGACCTTCCGAGAGTACAGCGCCCTCTGGAGGCCGGAAGAGGAACAAGGAATGACCTTCTGAAAGTACAGCGCCCTCTGGAGGCCGGAAGAGGAACAAGGAATGACCTTCTGAGAGTACAGCGCCCTCTGGAGGCCGGAAGAGGAACAAGGAATGACCTTCTGAGAGTACAGCGCCCTCTGGAGGCCGGAAGAGGAACAAGGAATGAGCTTCTGAGAGTACAGCGCCCTCTGGAGGCCGGAAGAGGAACAAGGAATGACCTTCTGAGAGTACAGCACCCTCTGGAGGCCGGAAGAGGAACAAGGAATGACCTTCTGAGAGTACAGCGCCCTCTGGAGGCCGGAAGAGGAACAAGGAATGACCTTCCGAGAGTACAGCGCCCTCTGGAGGCCGGAAGAGGAACAAGGAATGAGCTTCTGAGAGTACAGCGCCCTCTGGAGGCCGGAAGAGGAACAAGGAATGACCTTCTGAGAGTACAGCGCCCCCTGGAGGCCGGAAGGGGAACAAAGAATGACCTTCTGAGAGTACAGCGCCCTCTGGAGGCCGGAAGAGGAACAAGGAATGACCTTCCGAGAGTACAGCGCCCTCTGGAGGCCGGAAGAGGAACAAGGAATGAGCTTCTGAGAGTACAGCGCCCTCTGGAGGCCGGAAGAGGAACAAGGAATGACCTTCCGAGAGTACAGCGCCCCCTGGAGGCCGGAAGGGGAACAAAGAATGACCTTCTGAGAGTACAGCGCCCTCTGGAGGCCGGAAGAGGAACAAGGAATGGCCTTCTGAGAGTACAGTGCCCTCTGGAGGCCGGAAGAGGAACAAGGAATGACCTTCTGAGAGTACAGCACCCTCTGGAGGCCGGAAGAGGAACAAGGAATGACCTTCTGAGAGTACAGCGCCCTCTGGAGGCCGGAAGAGGAACAAGGAATGACCTTCCGAGAGTACAGCGCCCTCTGGAGGCCGGAAGAGGAACAAGGAATGAGCTTCTGAGAGTACAGCGCCCTCTGGAGGCCGGAAGAGGAACAAGGAATGACCTTCTGAGAGTACAGCGCCCTCTGGAGGCCGGAGGAGGAACAAGGAATGACCTTCTGAGAGTACAGCGCCCTCTGGAGGCCGGAAGAGGAACAAGGAATGACCTTCCGAGAGTACAGCGCCCCCTGGAGGCCGGAAGAGGAACAAAGAATGACCTTCTGAGAGTACAGCGCCCTCTGGAGGCCGGAAGAGGAACAAGGAATGGCCTTCTGAGAGTACAGTGCCCTCTGGAGGCCGGAAGAGGAACAAGGAATGACCTTCTGAGAGTACAGCGCCCTCTGGAGGCCGGAAGAGGAACAAGGAATGACCTTCTGAGAGTACAGCGCCCTCTGGAGGCCGGAAGAGGAACAAGGAATGACCTTCCGAGAGTACAGCGCCCTCGGGAGGCCGGAAGAGGAACAAGGAATGACCTTCTGAGAGTACAGCGCCCTCTGGAGGCCATAGGACGAATGACCTTCTGAGAGTACAGCGCCCTCTGGAGGCCGGAAGAGGAACAAGGAATGACCTGAGAGTACAGCGCCCTCTGGAGGCCGGAAGAGGAACAAGGAATGGCCTTCTGAGAGTACAGCGCCCTCTGGAGGCCGCAAAAGAAACAAGGAATGACCTTCTGAGAGTACAGCGCCCTCTGGAGGCCGGAAGAGGAACAAGGAATGACCTTCCGAGAGTACAGCGCCCTCTGGAGGCCGGAAGAGGAACAAGGAATGACCTTCTGAGAGTACAGCGCCCTCTGGAGGCCGGAAAAGGAACAAGGAATGACCTTCTGAGAGTACAGCGCCCTCTGGAGGCCGGAAGAGGAACAAGGAATGACCTTCCGAGAGTACAGCGCCCTCTGGAGGCCGGAAGAGGAACAAGGAATGACCTTCTGAGAGTACAGCACCCTCTGGAGGCCGGAAGAGGAACAAGGAATGACCTTCTGAGAGTACAGCGCCCTCTGGAGGCCGGAAGAGGAACAAGAAATGACCTGAGAGTACAGCGCCCTCTGGAGGCCGGAAGAGGAACAAGGAATGACCTTCCGAGAGTACAGCGCCCTCTGGAGGCCGGAAGAAGAACAAGAAATGACCTTCTGAGAGTACAGCGCCCTCTGGAGGCCGGAGGAGGAACAAGGAATGACCTTCTGAGAGTACAGCGCCCTCTGGAGGCCGGAGGAGGAACAAGGAATGACCTTCCAAGAGTACAGCGCCCTCTGGAGGCCGGAAGAGGAACAAGGAATGACCTTCTGAGAGTACAGCGCCCTCTGGAGGCCGGAAGAGGAACAAGGAATGACCTTCTGAGAGTACAGCGCCCTCTGGAGGCCGGAAGAGGAACAAGGAATGACCTTCTGAGAGTACAGCGCCCTCTGGAGGCCGGAAGAGGAACAAGGAATGACCTTCTGAGAGTACAGCGCCCTCTGGAGGCTGGAAGAGGAACAAGGAATGACCTGAGAGTACAGCGCCCTCTGGAGGCCGGAAGAGGAACAAGGAATGACCTTCCGAGAGTACAGCGCCCTCTGGAGGCCGGAAGAGGAACAAGGAATGACCTTCTGAGAGTACAGCGCCCTCTGGAGGCCGGAGGAGGAACAAGGAATGACCTTCTGAGAGTACAGCGCCCTCTGGAGGCCGGAGGAGGAACAAGGAATGACCTTCCAAGAGTACAGCGCCCTCTGGAGGCCGGAAGAGGAACAAGGAATGACCTTCTGAGAGTACAGCGCCCTCTGGAGGCCGGAAGAGGAACAAGGAATGACCTTCTGAGAGTACAGCGCCCTCTGGAGGCCGGAAGAGGAACAAGGAATGACCTTCTGAGAGTACAGCGCCCTCTGGAGGCCGGAAGAGGAACAAGGAATGACCTTCTGAGAGTACAGCGCCCTCTGGAGGCCGGAAGAGGAACAAGGAATGACCTTCTGAGAGTACAGCGCCCTCTGGAGGCCGGAAGAGGAACAAGGAATGACCTTCTGAGAGTACAGCGCCCTCTGGAGGCTGGAAGAGGAACAAGGAATGACCTGAGAGTACAGCGCCCTCTGGAGGCCGGAAGAGGAACAAGGAATGACCTTCCGAGAGTACAGCGCCCTCTGGAGGCCGGAAGAGGAACAAGGAATGACCTTCTGAGAGTACAGCGCACTCTGGAGGCCGGAGGAGGAACAAGGAATGACCTTCTGAGAGTACAGCGCCCTCTGGAGGCCGGAGGAGGAACAAGGAATGACTTTCCAAGAGTACAGCGCCCTCTGGAGTCCGGAAGAGGAACAAGGAATGACCTTCTGAGAGTACAGCGCCCTCTGGAGGCCGGAAGAGGAACAAGGAATGACCTTCTGAGAGTACAGCGCCCTCTGGAGGCCGGAAGAGGAACAAGGAATGACCTTCTGAGAGTACAGCGCCCTCTGGAGGCCGGAAGAGGAACAAGGAATGACCTTCTGAGAGTACAGCGCCCTCTGGAGGCCGGAAGAGGAACAAGGAATGACCTTCTGAGAGTACAGCGCCCTCTGGAGGCCGGAAGAGGAACAAGGAATGACCTTCCGAGAGTACAGCGCCCTCTGGAGGCCGGAAGAGGAACAAGGAATGACCTGCCGAGAGTACAGCGCCCTCTGGAGGCCGGAAGAGGAACAAGGAATGACCTTCTGAGAGTACAGCGCCCTCTGGAGGCCGGAAGAGGAACAAGGAATGACCTTCTGAGAGTACAGCGCCCCCTGGAGGCCGGAAGGGGAACAAAGAATGACCTTCTGAGAGTACAGCGCCCTCTGGAGGCCGGAAGAGGAACAAGGAATGGCCTTCTGAGAGTACAGCGCCCTCTGGAGGCCGGAAGAGGAACAAGGAATGACCTTCTGAGACTACAGCGCCCTCTGGAGGCCGGAGGAGGAACAAGGAATGACCTTCTGAGAGTACAGCGCCCTCTGGAGGCCGGAAGAGGAACAAGGAATGACCTTCCGAGAGTACAGCGCCCCCTGGAGGCCGGAAGAGGAACAAAGAATGACCTTCTGAGAGTACAGCGCCCTCTGGAGGCCGGAAGAGGAACAAGGAATGGCCTTCTGAGAGTACAGTGCCCTCTGGAGGCCGGAAGAGGAACAAGGAATGACCTTCTGAGAGTACAGCGCCCTCTGGAGGCCGGAAGAGGAACAAGGAATGACCTTCTGAGAGTACAGCGCCCTCTGGAGGCCGGAAGAGGAACAAGGAATGACCTTCCGAGAGTACAGCGCCCTCTGGAGGCCGGAAGAGGAACAAGGAATGACCTTCTGAGAGTACAGCGCCCTCTGGAGGCCATAGGACGAATGACCTTCTGAGAGTACAGCGCCCTCTGGAGGCCGGAAGAGGAACAAGGAATGGCCTTCTGAGAGTACAGCGCCCTCTGGAGGCCGCAAAAGAAACAAGGAATGACCTTCTGAGAGTACAGCGCCCTCTGGAGGCCGGAAGAGGAACAAGGAATGACCTTCCGAGAGTACAGCGCCCTCTGGAGGCCGGAAGAGGAACAAGGAATGACCTTCTGAGAGTACAGCGCCCTCTGGAGGCCGGAAAAGGAACAAGGAATGACCTTCTGAGAGTACAGCGCCCTCTGGAGGCCGGAAGAGGAACAAGGAATGACCTTCCGAGAGTACAGCGCCCTCTGGAGGCCGGAAGAGGAACAAGGAATGACCTTCTGAGAGTACAGCACCCTCTGGAGGCCGGAAGAGGAACAAGGAATGACCTTCTGAGAGTACAGCGCCCTCTGGAGGCCGGAAGAGGAACAAGGAATGACCTGAGAGTACAGCGCCCTCTGGAGGCCGGAAGAGGAACAAGGAATGACCTTCCGAGAGTACAGCGCCCTCTGGAGGCCGGAAGAAGAACAAGAAATGACCTTCTGAGAGTACAGCGCCCTCTGGAGGCCGGAGGAGGAACAAGGAATGACCTTCTGAGAGTACAGCGCCCTCTGGAGGCCGGAGGAGGAACAAGGAATGACCTTCCAAGAGTACAGCGCCCTCTGGAGGCCGGAAGAGGAACAAGGAATGACCTTCTGAGAGTACAGCGCCCTCTGGAGGCCGGAAGAGGAACAAGGAATGACGTTCTGAGAGTACAGCGCCCTCTGGAGGCCGGAAGAGGAACAAGGAATGACCTTCTGAGAGTACAGCGCCCTCTGGACGCCGGAAGAGGAAGAAGGAATGACCTTCTGAGAGTACAGCGCCCTCTGGAGGCTGGAAGAGGAACAAGGAATGACCTGAGAGTACAGCGCCCTCTGGAGGCCGGAAGAGGAACAAGGAATGACCTTCCGAGAGTACAGCGCCCTCTGGAGGCCGGAAGAGGAACAAGGAATGACCTTCTGAGAGTACAGCGCCCTCTGGAGGCCGGAGGAGGAACAAGGAATGACCTTCTGAGAGTACAGCGCCCTCTGGAGGCCGGAGGAGGAACAAGGAATGACCTTCCAAGAGTACAGCGCCCTCTGGAGGCCGGAAGAGGAACAAGGAATGACCTTCTGAGAGTACAGCGCCCTCTGGAGGCCGGAAGAGGAACAAGGAATGACCTTCTGAGAGTACAGCGCCCTCTGGAGGCCGGAAGAGGAACAAGGAATGACCTTCTGAGAGTACAGCGCCCTCTGGAGGCCGGAAGAGGAACAAGGAATGACCTTCTGAGAGTACAGCGCCCTCTGGAGGCCGGAAGAGGAACAAGGAATGACCTTCTGAGAGTACAGCGCCCTCTGGAGGCCGGAAGAGGAACAAGGAATGACCTTCTGAGAGTACAGCGCCCTCTGGAGGCCGGAAGAGGAACAAGGAATGACCTTCTGAGAGTACAGCGCCCTCTGGAGGCTGGAAGAGGAACAAGGAATGACCTGAGAGTACAGCGCCCTCTGGAGGCCGGAAGAGGAACAAGGAATGACCTTCCGAGAGTACAGCGCCCTCTGGAGGCCGGAAGAGGAACAAGGAATGACCTTCTGAGAGTACAGCGCCCTCTGGAGGCCGGAGGAGGAACAAGGAATGACCTTCTGAGAGTACAGCGCCCTCTGGAGGCCGGAGGAGGAACAAGGAATGACTTTCCAAGAGTACAGCGCCCTCTGGAGGCCGGAAGAGGAACAAGGAATGACCTTCTGAGAGTACAGCGCCCTCTGGAGTCCGGAAGAGGAACAAGGAATGACCTTCTGAGAGTACAGCGCCCTCTGGAGGCCGGAAGAGGAACAAGGAATGACCTTCTGAGAGTACAGCGCCCCCTGGAGGCCGGAAGAGGAAAAAGGAATGACCTTCTGAGAGTACAGCGCCCTCTGGAGGCCGGAAGAGGAACAAGGAATGACCTTCTGAGAGTACAGCGCCCTCTGGAGGCCGGAGGAGGAACAAGGAATGACCTTCCAAGAGTACAGCGCCCTCTGGAGGCCGGAAGAGGAACAAGGAATGACCTGCCGAGAGTACAGCGCCCTCTGGAGGCCGGAAGAGGAACAAGGAATGACCTTCTGAGAGTACAGCGCCCTCTGGAGGCCGGAAGAGGAACAAGGAATGACCTTCTGAGAGTACAGCGCCCTCTGGAGGCCGGAAGAGGAACAAGGAATGACCTTCTGAGAGTACAGCGCCCTCTGGAGGCCGGAAGAGGAACAAGGAATGACCTTCCGAGAGTACAGCGCCCTCTGGAGGCCGGAAGAGGAACAAGGAATGACCTTCCGAGAGTACAGCGCCCTCTGGAGGCCGGAAGAGGAACAAGGAATGACCTTCCGAGAGTACAGCGCCCTCTGGAGGCCGGAAGAGGAACAAGGAATGACCTTCTGAGAGTACAGCGCCCTCTGGAGGCCGGAAGAGGAACAAGGAATGACCTTCCTAGAGTACAGCGCCCTCTGGAGGCCGGAAGAGGAACAAGGAATGACCTTCCGAGAGTACAGCGCCCTCTGGAGGCCGGAAGAGGAACAAGGAATGACCTTCTGAGAGTACAGCGCCCTCTGGAGGCCGGAAGAGGAACAAGGAATGACCTTCTGAGAGTACAGTGGCCTCTGGAGGCCATAGGACGAATGACCTGAGAGTACAGCGCCCTCTGGAGGCCGGAAGAGGAACAAGGAATGACCTTCTGAGAGTACAGCGCCCTCTGGAGGCCGGAAGAGGAACAAGGAATGACCTTCTGAGAGTACAGCGCCCTCTGGAGGCCGGAAGAGGAACAAGGAATGACCTTCTGAGAGTACAGCGCCCTCTGGAGGCCGGAAGAGGAACAAGGAATGACCTTCTGAGAGTACAGCGCCCTCTGGAGGCCGGAAGAGGAACAAGGAATGACCTGAGAGTACAGCGCCCTCTGGAGGCCGGAAGAGGAACAAGGAATGACCTTCTGAGAGTACAGCGCCCTCTGGAGGCCGGAAGAGGAACAAGGAATGACCTTCTGAGAGTACAGCGCCCTCTGGAGGCCGGAAGAGGAACAAGGAATGACCTTCCGAGAGTACAGCACCCTCTGTAGGCCATAGGACGAATGACCTTCTGAGAGTACAGCACCCTCTGTAGGCCATAGGACGAATGACCTTCTGAGAGTACAGCGCCCTCTGGAGGCCATAGGACGAATGACCTGAGAGTACAGCGCCCTCTGGAGGCCGGAAGAGGAACAAGGAATGTCCTTCTGAGAGTACAGCGCCCTCTGGAGGCCGGAAGAGGAACAAGGAATGACCTGAGAGTACAGCGCCCTCTGGAGGCCATAGGACGAATGACCTGACAGTACAGCGCCCTCTGGAGGCCGGAAGAGGAACAAGGAATGACCTTCTGAGAGTATAGCGCCCTCTGGAGGCCGGAAGAGGAACAAGGAATGACCTGAGAGTACAGCACCCTCTGGAGGCCGGAAGAGGAACAAGGAATGACCTTCTGAGAGTACAGCGCCCTCTGGAGGCCGGAAGAGGAACAAGGAATGACCTTCTGAGAGTACAGCGCCCTCTGGAGGCCGGAAGAGGAACAAGGAATGACCTTCTGAGAGTACAGCGCCCTCTGGAGGCCGGAAGAGGAACAAGGAATGACCTTCCGAGAGAACAGCGCCCTCTGGAGGCCGGAAGAGGAACAAGGAATGACCTTCTGAGAGTACAGCGCCCTCTGGAGGCCATAGGACAAATGACCTGAGAGTACAGCGCCCTCTGGAGGCCGGAAGAGGAACAAGGAATGACCTTCTGAGAGTACAGCGCCATCTGGAGGCCGGAAGAGGAACAAGGAATGACCTTCTGAGAGTACAGCGCCCTCTGGAGGCCGGAAGAGGAACAAGGAATGACTTTCTGAGAGTACAGCGCCCTCTGGAGGCCGGAGGAGGAACAAGGAATGACCTTCTGAGAGTACAGCGCCCTCTGGAGGCCGGAGGAGGAACAAGGAATGACCTTCCAAGAGTACAGCGCCCTCTGGAGGCCGGAAGAGAAACAAGGAATGACCTTCTGAGAGTACAGCGCCCTCTGGAGGCCGGAAGAGGAACAAGGAATGACCTTCTGAGAGTACGGCGCCCTCTGGAGGCCGGAAGAGGAACAAGGAATGACCTTCTGAGAGTACAGCGCCCTCTGGAGGCCGGAAGAGGCAGAAGGAATGACCTTCTGAGAGTACAGCGCCCTCTGGAGGCCGGAAGAGGAACAAGGAATGACCTTCTGAGAGTACAGCGCCCTCTGGAGGCCGGAAGAGGAACAAGGAATGACCTTCCGAGAGTACAGCGCCCTCTGGAGGCAGAAAGAGGAACAAGGAATGACCTTCCGAGAGTACAGCGCCCTCTGGAGGCCGGAAGAGGAACAAGGAATGACCTTCCGAGAGTACAGCGCCCTCTGGAGGCCGGAAGAGGAACAAGGAATGACCTTCTGAGAGTACAGCGCCCTCTGGAGGCCGGAAGAGGAACAAGGAATGACCTTCTGAGAGTACAGCGCCCTCTGGAGGCCGGAAGAGGAACAAGGAATGACCTTCTGAGAGTACAGCGCCCTCTGGAGGCCGGAAGAGGAACAAGGAATGACCTTCCGAGAGTACAGCAACCTCTGGAGGCCGGAAGAGGAACAAGGAATGACCTTCTGAGAGTACAGCGCCCTCTGGAGACCGGAAGAGGAACAAGGAATGACCTTCCGAGAGTACAGCGCCCTCTGGAGGCCGGAAGAGGAACAAGGAATGACCTTCCGAGAGTACAGCGCCCTCTGGAGGCCGGAAGAGGAACAAGGAATGACCTTCTGAGAGTACAGCGCCCTCTGGAGGCCGGAAGAGGAACAAGGAATGACCATCTGAGAGTACAGTGCCCTCTGGAGGCCATAGGACGAATGACCTGAGAGTACACCGCCCTCTGGAGGCCGGAAGAGGAACAAGGAATGACCTTCTGAGAGTAAAGCGCCCTCTGGAGGCCGGAAGAGGAACAAGGAATGACCTTCTGAGAGTACAGCGCCCTCTGGAGGCCGGAAGAGGAACAAGGAATGACCTTCTGAGAGTACAGCGCCCTCTGGAGGCCGGAAGAGGAACAAGGAATGACCTTCTGAGAGTACAGCGCCCTCTGGAGGCCGGAAGAGGAACAAGGAATGACCTGAGAGTATAGCGCCCTCTGGAGGCCGAAAGAGGAACAAGGAATGACCTTCTGAGAGTACAGCGCCCTCTGGAGGCCGGAAGAGGAACAAGGAATGACCTTCTTAGAGTACAGCGCCCTCTGGAGGCCGGAAGAGGAACAAGGAATGACCTTCTGAGAGTACAGCGCCCTCTGGAGGCCGGAAAAGGAACAAGGAATGACCTTCTGAGAGTACAGCGCCCTCTGGAGGCCATAGGACGAATGACCTGAGAGTACAGCGCCCTCTGGAGGCCGGAAGAGGAACAAGGAATGACCTTCTGAGAGTACAGCGCCCTCTGGAAGCCGGAAGAGGAACAAGGAATGACCTTCTGAGAGTACAGCGCCCTCTGGAGGCCATAGGACGAATGACCTGAGAGTACAGCGCCCTCTGGAGGCCATAGGACAAATGACCTGAGAGTACAGCGCCCTCTGGAGGCCATAGGACGAATGACCTGAGAGTACAGCGCCCTCTGGAGGCCGGAAGAGGAACAAGGAATGACCTTCTGAGAGTACAGCACCCTCTGGAGGCCGGAAGAGGAACAAGGAATGACCTTCTGAGAGTACAGCACCCTCTGGAGGCCGGAAGAGGAACAAGGAATGACCTTCTGAGAGTACAGCGCCCTCTGGAGGCCGGAAGAGGAACAAGGAATGACCTTCTAAGAGTACAGCGCCCTCTGGAGGCCGGAAGAGGAACAAGGAATGGCCTGAGAGTACAGCGCCCTCTGGAGGCCATAGGACGAATGACCTGAGAGTACAGCGCCCTCTGGAGGCCATAGGACGAATGACCTGAGAGTACAGCGCCCTCTGGAGGCCGGAAGAGGAATAAGGAATGACCTTCTGAGAGTACAGCGCCCTCTGGAGGCCGAAAGAGGAACAAGGAATGAGCTTCTGAGAGTACAGCACCCTCTGGAGGCCGGAAGAGGAACAAGGAATGACCTTCTGAGAGTACAGCGCCCTCTGGAGGCCGGAAGAGGAACAAGGAATGACCTTCTGAGAGTACAGCGCCCTCTGGAGGCCATAGGACGAATGACTTGAGAGTACAGCGCCCTCTGGTGGCCGGAAGAGGAACAAGGAATGACCTTCTGAGAGTACAGCACCCTCTGGAGGCCGAAAGAGGAACAAGGAATGAGCTTCTGAGAGTACAGCGCCCTCTGGAGGCCGGAAGAGGAACAAGGAATGACCTTCTGAGAGTACAGCGCCCTCTGGAGGCCGGAAGAGGAACAAGGAATGACCTTCTGAAAGTACAGCGCCCTCTGGAGGCCATAGGACGAATGACTTGAGAGTACAGCGCCCTCTGGTGGCCGGAAGAGGAACAAGGAATGACCTTCTGAGAGTACAGCGCCCTCTGTAGGCCAGAAGAGGAACAAGGAATGACCTTCCAAGAGTACAGCGCCCTCTGGAGGCCGGAAGAGGAACAAGGAATGACCTTCTGAGAGTACAGCGCCCTCTGGAGGCCGGAAGAGGAACAAGGAATGACCTTCCGAGAGTACAGCGCCCTCTGCAGGCTATAGGACGAATGACCTGAGAGTACAGCGCCCTCTGGAGGCCATAGGACGAATGACCTGAGAGTACAGCGCCCTCTGGAGGCCGGAAGAGGAACAAGGAATGACCTTCTGAGAGTACAGCGCCCTCTGGAGGCCGGAAGAGGAACAAGGAATGACCTTCTGAGAGTACAGCGCCCTCTGGACGCCGGAAGAGGAACAAGGAATGACCTTCTGAGAGTACAGCGCCCTCTGGAGGCCGGAAGAGGAACAAGGAATGACCTGAGAGTACAGCGCCCTCTGGAGGCCGGAAGAGGAACAAGGAATGACCTTCCGAGAGTACAGCGCCCTCTGGAGGCCGGAAGAGGAACAAGGAATGACCTTCTGAGAGTACAGCACCCTCTGGAGGCCGGAAGAGGAACAAGGAATGACCTTCCGAGAGTACAGCACCCTCTGTAGGCCATAGGACGAATGACCTTCTGAGAGTACAGCACCCTCTGTAGGACATAGGACTAATGACCTTCTGAGAGTACAGCGCCCTCTGGACGCCATAGGACGAATGACCTGAGAGTACAGCGCCCTCTGGAGGCCGGAAGAGGAACAAGGAATGACCTTCTGAGAGTACAGCACCCTCTGGAGGCCGAAAGAGGAACAAGGAATGACCTGAGAGTACAGCACCCTCTGGAGGCCATAGGACGAATGACCTGAGAGTACAGCGCCCTCTGGAGGCCGGAAGAGGAACAAGGAATGACCTTCTGAGAGTATAGCGCCCTCTGGAGGCCGGAAGAGGAACAAGGAATGACCTGAGAGTACAGCACCCTCTGGAGGCCGGAAGAGGAACAAGAAATGACCTTCTGAGAGTACAGCGCCCTCTGGAGGCCGGAAGAGGAACAAGGAATGACCTTCTGAGAGTACAGCGCCCTCTGGAGGCCGGAAGAGGAACAAGGAATGACCTTCTGAGAGTACAGCGCCCTCTGGAGGCCGGAAAAGGAACAAGGAATGACCTTCCGAGAGTACAGCGCCCTCTGGAGGCCGGAAAAGGAACAAGGAATGACCTTCCGAGAGTACAGCGCCCTCTGGAGGCCATAGGACGAATGACCTGAGAGTACAGCGCCCTCTGGAGGCCGGAAGAGGAACAAGGAATGACCTTCTGAGAGTACAGCGCCCTCTGGAGGCCGGAAGAGGAACAAGGAATGACCTTCTGAGAGTACAGCGCCCTCTAGAGGCCATAGGACGAATGACCTGAGAGTACAGCGCCCTCTGGAGGCCATAGGACAAATGACCTGAGAGTACAGCGCCCTCTGGAGGCCGGAAGAGGAACAAGGAATGACCTTCTGAGAGTACAGCACCCTCTGGAGGCCGGAAGAGGAACAAGGAATGACCTTCTGAGAGTACAGCACCCTCTGGAGGCCGGAAGAGGAACAAGGAATGACCTTCTGAGAGTACAGCACCCTCTGGAGGCCGGAAGAGGAACAAGGAATGACCTTCTGAGAGTACAGCGCCCTCTGGAGGCCGGAAGAGGAACAAGGAATGACCTTCTAAGAGTACAGCGCCCTCTGGAGGCCGGAAGAGGGACAAAAAAAGACCTGAGAGTACAGCGCCCTCTGGAGGCCAGAAGAGGAACAAGGAATGACCTGAGAGTACAGCGCCCTCTGGAGGCCATAGGACGAATGACCTGAGAGTACAGCGCCCTCTGGAGGCCATAGGACGAATGACCTGAGAGTACAGCGCCCTCTGGAGGCCGGAAGAGGAACAAGGAATGACCTTCTGAGAGTACAGCGCCCTCTGGAGGCCGGAAGAGGAACAAGGAATGACCTTCTGAGAGTACAGCGCCCTCTGGAGGCCATAGGACGAATGACCTGAGAGTACAGCGCCCTCTGGAGGCCATAGGACAAATGACCTGAGAGTACAGCGCCCTCTGGAGGCCATAGGACGAATGAGCTGAGAGTACAGCGCCCTCTGGAGGCCGGAAGAGGAACAAGGAATGACCTTCTGAGAGTACAGCACCCTCTGGAGGCCGGAAGAGGAACAAGGAATGACCTTCTGAGAGTACAGCACCCTCTGGAGGCCGGAAGAGGAACAAGGAATGACCTTCTGAGAGTTCTGCGCCCTCTGGAGGCCGGAAGAGGAACAAGGAATGACCTTCTAAGAGTACAGCGCCCTCTGGAGGCCGGAAGAGGAACAAGGAATGACCTGAGAGTACAGCGCCCTCTGGAGGCCAGAAGAGGAACAAGGAATGACCTGAGAGTACAGCACCCTCTGGAGGCCGGAAGAGGAACAAGAAATGACCTTCTGAGAGTACAGCGCCCTCTGGAGGCCGGAAGAGGAACAAGGAATGACCTTCTGAGAGTACAGCGCCCTCTGGAGGCCGGAAGAGGAACAAGGAATGACCTTCTGAGAGTACAGCGCCCTCTGGAGGCCGGAAAAGGAACAAGGAATGACCTTCCGAGAGTACAGCGCCCTCTGGAGGCCGGAAAAGGAACAAGGAATGACCTTCCGAGAGTACAGCGCCCTCTGGAGGCCATAGGACGAATGACCTGAGAGTACAGCGCCCTCTGGAGGCCGGAAGAGGAACAAGGAATGACCTTCTGAGAGTACAGCGCCCTCTGGAGGCCGGAAGAGGAACAAGGAATGACCTTCCGAGAGTACAGCGCCCTCGGGAGGCCGGAAGAGGAACAAGGAATGACCTTCTGAGAGTACAGCGCCCTCTGGAGGCCATAGGACGAATGACCTTCTGAGAGTACAGCGCCCTCTGGAGGCCGGAAGAGGAACAAGGAATGACCTGAGAGTACAGCGCCCTCTGGAGGCCGGAAGAGGAACAAGGAATGGCCTTCTGAGAGTACAGCGCCCTCTGGAGGCCGCAAAAGAAACAAGGAATGACCTTCTGAGAGTACAGCGCCCTCTGGAGGCCGGAAGAGGAACAAGGAATGACCTTCCGAGAGTACAGCGCCCTCTGGAGGCCGGAAGAGGAACAAGGAATGACCTTCTGAGAGTACAGCGCCCTCTGGAGGCCGGAAAAGGAACAAGGAATGACCTTCTGAGAGTACAGCGCCCTCTGGAGGCCGGAAGAGGAACAAGGAATGACCTTCCGAGAGTACAGCGCCCTCTGGAGGCCGGAAGAGGAACAAGGAATGACCTTCTGAGAGTACAGCACCCTCTGGAGGCCGGAAGAGGAACAAGGAATGACCTTCTGAGAGTACAGCGCCCTCTGGAGGCCGGAAGAGGAACAAGAAATGACCTGAGAGTACAGCGCCCTCTGGAGGCCGGAAGAGGAACAAGGAATGACCTTCCGAGAGTACAGCGCCCTCTGGAGGCCGGAAGAAGAACAAGAAATGACCTTCTGAGAGTACAGCGCCCTCTGGAGGCCGGAGGAGGAACAAGGAATGACCTTCTGAGAGTACAGCGCCCTCTGGAGGCCGGAGGAGGAACAAGGAATGACCTTCCAAGAGTACAGCGCCCTCTGGAGGCCGGAAGAGGAACAAGGAATGACCTTCTGAGAGTACAGCGCCCTCTGGAGGCCGGAAGAGGAACAAGGAATGACCTTCTGAGAGTACAGCGCCCTCTGGAGGCCGGAAGAGGAACAAGGAATGACCTTCTGAGAGTACAGCGCCCTCTGGAGGCCGGAAGAGGAACAAGGAATGACCTTCTGAGAGTACAGCGCCCTCTGGAGGCTGGAAGAGGAACAAGGAATGACCTGAGAGTACAGCGCCCTCTGGAGGCCGGAAGAGGAACAAGGAATGACCTTCCGAGAGTACAGCGCCCTCTGGAGGCCGGAAGAGGAACAAGGAATGACCTTCTGAGAGTACAGCGCCCTCTGGAGGCCGGAGGAGGAACAAGGAATGACCTTCTGAGAGTACAGCGCCCTCTGGAGGCCGGAGGAGGAACAAGGAATGACCTTCCAAGAGTACAGCGCCCTCTGGAGGCCGGAAGAGGAACAAGGAATGACCTTCTGAGAGTACAGCGCCCTCTGGAGGCCGGAAGAGGAACAAGGAATGACCTTCTGAGAGTACAGCGCCCTCTGGAGGCCGGAAGAGGAACAAGGAATGACCTTCTGAGAGTACAGCGCCCTCTGGAGGCCGGAAGAGGAACAAGGAATGACCTTCTGAGAGTACAGCGCCCTCTGGAGGCCGGAAGAGGAACAAGGAATGACCTTCTGAGAGTACAGCGCCCTCTGGAGGCCGGAAGAGGAACAAGGAATGACCTTCTGAGAGTACAGCGCCCTCTGGAGGCTGGAAGAGGAACAAGGAATGACCTGAGAGTACAGCGCCCTCTGGAGGCCGGAAGAGGAACAAGGAATGACCTTCCGAGAGTACAGCGCCCTCTGGAGGCCGGAAGAGGAACAAGGAATGACCTTCTGAGAGTACAGCGCACTCTGGAGGCCGGAGGAGGAACAAGGAATGACCTTCTGAGAGTACAGCGCCCTCTGGAGGCCGGAGGAGGAACAAGGAATGACTTTCCAAGAGTACAGCGCCCTCTGGAGTCCGGAAGAGGAACAAGGAATGACCTTCTGAGAGTACAGCGCCCTCTGGAGGCCGGAAGAGGAACAAGGAATGACCTTCTGAGAGTACAGCGCCCTCTGGAGGCCGGAAGAGGAACAAGGAATGACCTTCTGAGAGTACAGCGCCCTCTGGAGGCCGGAAGAGGAACAAGGAATGACCTTCTGAGAGTACAGCGCCCTCTGGAGGCCGGAAGAGGAACAAGGAATGACCTTCTGAGAGTACAGCGCCCTCTGGAGGCCGGAAGAGGAACAAGGAATGACCTTCCGAGAGTACAGCGCCCTCTGGAGGCCGGAAGAGGAACAAGGAATGACCTGCCGAGAGTACAGCGCCCTCTGGAGGCCGGAAGAGGAACAAGGAATGACCTTCTGAGAGTACAGCGCCCTCTGGAGGCCGGAAGAGGAACAAGGAATGACCTTCTGAGAGTACAGCGCCCCCTGGAGGCCGGAAGGGGAACAAAGAATGACCTTCTGAGAGTACAGCGCCCTCTGGAGGCCGGAAGAGGAACAAGGAATGGCCTTCTGAGAGTACAGCGCCCTCTGGAGGCCGGAAGAGGAACAAGGAATGACCTTCTGAGAGTACAGCGCCCTCTGGAGGCCGGAGGAGGAACAAGGAATGACCTTCTGAGAGTACAGCGCCCTCTGGAGGCCGGAAGAGGAACAAGGAATGACCTTCCGAGAGTACAGCGCCCCCTGGAGGCCGGAAGAGGAACAAAGAATGACCTTCTGAGAGTACAGCGCCCTCTGGAGGCCGGAAGAGGAACAAGGAATGGCCTTCTGAGAGTACAGTGCCCTCTGGAGGCCGGAAGAGGAACAAGGAATGACCTTCTGAGAGTACAGCGCCCTCTGGAGGCCGGAAGAGGAACAAGGAATGACCTTCTGAGAGTACAGCGCCCTCTGGAGGCCGGAAGAGGAACAAGGAATGACCTTCCGAGAGTACAGCGCCCTCTGGAGGCCGGAAGAGGAACAAGGAATGACCTTCTGAGAGTACAGCGCCCTCTGGAGGCCATAGGACGAATGACCTTCTGAGAGTACAGCGCCCTCTGGAGGCCGGAAGAGGAACAAGGAATGGCCTTCTGAGAGTACAGCGCCCTCTGGAGGCCGCAAAAGAAACAAGGAATGACCTTCTGAGAGTACAGCGCCCTCTGGAGGCCGGAAGAGGAACAAGGAATGACCTTCCGAGAGTACAGCGCCCTCTGGAGGCCGGAAGAGGAACAAGGAATGACCTTCTGAGAGTACAGCGCCCTCTGGAGGCCGGAAAAGGAACAAGGAATGACCTTCTGAGAGTACAGCGCCCTCTGGAGGCCGGAAGAGGAACAAGGAATGACCTTCCGAGAGTACAGCGCCCTCTGGAGGCCGGAAGAGGAACAAGGAATGACCTTCTGAGAGTACAGCACCCTCTGGAGGCCGGAAGAGGAACAAGGAATGACCTTCTGAGAGTACAGCGCCCTCTGGAGGCCGGAAGAGGAACAAGGAATGACCTGAGAGTACAGCGCCCTCTGGAGGCCGGAAGAGGAACAAGGAATGACCTTCCGAGAGTACAGCGCCCTCTGGAGGCCGGAAGAAGAACAAGAAATGACCTTCTGAGAGTACAGCGCCCTCTGGAGGCCGGAGGAGGAACAAGGAATGACCTTCTGAGAGTACAGCGCCCTCTGGAGGCCGGAGGAGGAACAAGGAATGACCTTCCAAGAGTACAGCGCCCTCTGGAGGCCGGAAGAGGAACAAGGAATGACCTTCTGAGAGTACAGCGCCCTCTGGAGGCCGGAAGAGGAACAAGGAATGACGTTCTGAGAGTACAGCGCCCTCTGGAGGCCGGAAGAGGAACAAGGAATGACCTTCTGAGAGTACAGCGCCCTCTGGACGCCGGAAGAGGAAGAAGGAATGACCTTCTGAGAGTACAGCGCCCTCTGGAGGCTGGAAGAGGAACAAGGAATGACCTGAGAGTACAGCGCCCTCTGGAGGCCGGAAGAGGAACAAGGAATGACCTTCCGAGAGTACAGCGCCCTCTGGAGGCCGGAAGAGGAACAAGGAATGACCTTCTGAGAGTACAGCGCCCTCTGGAGGCCGGAGGAGGAACAAGGAATGACCTTCTGAGAGTACAGCGCCCTCTGGAGGCCGGAGGAGGAACAAGGAATGACCTTCCAAGAGTACAGCGCCCTCTGGAGGCCGGAAGAGGAACAAGGAATGACCTTCTGAGAGTACAGCGCCCTCTGGAGGCCGGAAGAGGAACAAGGAATGACCTTCTGAGAGTACAGCGCCCTCTGGAGGCCGGAAGAGGAACAAGGAATGACCTTCTGAGAGTACAGCGCCCTCTGGAGGCCGGAAGAGGAACAAGGAATGACCTTCTGAGAGTACAGCGCCCTCTGGAGGCCGGAAGAGGAACAAGGAATGACCTTCTGAGAGTACAGCGCCCTCTGGAGGCCGGAAGAGGAACAAGGAATGACCTTCTGAGAGTACAGCGCCCTCTGGAGGCCGGAAGAGGAACAAGGAATGACCTTCTGAGAGTACAGCGCCCTCTGGAGGCTGGAAGAGGAACAAGGAATGACCTGAGAGTACAGCGCCCTCTGGAGGCCGGAAGAGGAACAAGGAATGACCTTCCGAGAGTACAGCGCCCTCTGGAGGCCGGAAGAGGAACAAGGAATGACCTTCTGAGAGTACAGCGCCCTCTGGAGGCCGGAGGAGGAACAAGGAATGACCTTCTGAGAGTACAGCGCCCTCTGGAGGCCGGAGGAGGAACAAGGAATGACTTTCCAAGAGTACAGCGCCCTCTGGAGGCCGGAAGAGGAACAAGGAATGACCTTCTGAGAGTACAGCGCCCTCTGGAGTCCGGAAGAGGAACAAGGAATGACCTTCTGAGAGTACAGCGCCCTCTGGAGGCCGGAAGAGGAACAAGGAATGACCTTCTGAGAGTACAGCGCCCCCTGGAGGCCGGAAGAGGAAAAAGGAATGACCTTCTGAGAGTACAGCGCCCTCTGGAGGCCGGAAGAGGAACAAGGAATGACCTTCTGAGAGTACAGCGCCCTCTGGAGGCCGGAGGAGGAACAAGGAATGACCTTCCAAGAGTACAGCGCCCTCTGGAGGCCGGAAGAGGAACAAGGAATGACCTGCCGAGAGTACAGCGCCCTCTGGAGGCCGGAAGAGGAACAAGGAATGACCTTCTGAGAGTACAGCGCCCTCTGGAGGCCGGAAGAGGAACAAGGAATGACCTTCTGAGAGTACAGCGCCCTCTGGAGGCCGGAAGAGGAACAAGGAATGACCTTCTGAGAGTACAGCGCCCTCTGGAGGCCGGAAGAGGAACAAGGAATGACCTTCCGAGAGTACAGCGCCCTCTGGAGGCCGGAAGAGGAACAAGGAATGACCTTCCGAGAGTACAGCGCCCTCTGGAGGCCGGAAGAGGAACAAGGAATGACCTTCCGAGAGTACAGCGCCCTCTGGAGGCCGGAAGAGGAACAAGGAATGACCTTCTGAGAGTACAGCGCCCTCTGGAGGCCGGAAGAGGAACAAGGAATGACCTTCCTAGAGTACAGCGCCCTCTGGAGGCCGGAAGAGGAACAAGGAATGACCTTCCGAGAGTACAGCGCCCTCTGGAGGCCGGAAGAGGAACAAGGAATGACCTTCTGAGAGTACAGCGCCCTCTGGAGGCCGGAAGAGGAACAAGGAATGACCTTCTGAGAGTACAGTGGCCTCTGGAGGCCATAGGACGAATGACCTGAGAGTACAGCGCCCTCTGGAGGCCGGAAGAGGAACAAGGAATGACCTTCTGAGAGTACAGCGCCCTCTGGAGGCCGGAAGAGGAACAAGGAATGACCTTCTGAGAGTACAGCGCCCTCTGGAGGCCGGAAGAGGAACAAGGAATGACCTTCTGAGAGTACAGCGCCCTCTGGAGGCCGGAAGAGGAACAAGGAATGACCTTCTGAGAGTACAGCGCCCTCTGGAGGCCGGAAGAGGAACAAGGAATGACCTGAGAGTACAGCGCCCTCTGGAGGCCGGAAGAGGAACAAGGAATGACCTTCTGAGAGTACAGCGCCCTCTGGAGGCCGGAAGAGGAACAAGGAATGACCTTCTGAGAGTACAGCGCCCTCTGGAGGCCGGAAGAGGAACAAGGAATGACCTTCCGAGAGTACAGCACCCTCTGTAGGCCATAGGACGAATGACCTTCTGAGAGTACAGCACCCTCTGTAGGCCATAGGACGAATGACCTTCTGAGAGTACAGCGCCCTCTGGAGGCCATAGGACGAATGACCTGAGAGTACAGCGCCCTCTGGAGGCCGGAAGAGGAACAAGGAATGACCTTCTGAGAGTACAGCGCCCTCTGGAGGCCGGAAGAGGAACAAGGAATGACCTGAGAGTACAGCGCCCTCTGGAGGCCATAGGACGAATGACCTGACAGTACAGCGCCCTCTGGAGGCCGGAAGAGGAACAAGGAATGACCTTCTGAGAGTATAGCGCCCTCTGGAGGCCGGAAGAGGAACAAGGAATGACCTGAGAGTACAGCACCCTCTGGAGGCCGGAAGAGGAACAAGGAATGACCTTCTGAGAGTACAGCGCCCTCTGGAGGCCGGAAGAGGAACAAGGAATGACCTTCTGAGAGTACAGCGCCCTCTGGAGGCCGGAAGAGGAACAAGGAATGACCTTCTGAGAGTACAGCGCCCTCTGGAGGCCGGAAGAGGAACAAGGAATGACCTTCCGAGAGAACAGCGCCCTCTGGAGGCCGGAAGAGGAACAAGGAATGACCTTCTGAGAGTACAGCGCCCTCTGGAGGCCATAGGACAAATGACCTGAGAGTACAGCGCCCTCTGGAGGCCGGAAGAGGAACAAGGAATGACCTTCTGAGAGTACAGCGCCATCTGGAGGCCGGAAGAGGAACAAGGAATGACCTTCTGAGAGTACAGCGCCCTCTGGAGGCCGGAAGAGGAACAAGGAATGACTTTCTGAGAGTACAGCGCCCTCTGGAGGCCGGAGGAGGAACAAGGAATGACCTTCTGAGAGTACAGCGCCCTCTGGAGGCCGGAGGAGGAACAAGGAATGACCTTCCAAGAGTACAGCGCCCTCTGGAGGCCGGAAGAGGAACAAGGAATGACCTTCTGAGAGTACAGCGCCCTCTGGAGGCCGGAAGAGGAACAAGGAATGACCTTCTGAGAGTACGGCGCCCTCTGGAGGCCGGAAGAGGAACAAGGAATGACCTTCTGAGAGTACAGCGCCCTCTGGAGGCCGGAAGAGGCAGAAGGAATGACCTTCTGAGAGTACAGCGCCCTCTGGAGGCCGGAAGAGGAACAAGGAATGACCTTCTGAGAGTACAGCGCCCTCTGGAGGCCGGAAGAGGAACAAGGAATGACCTTCCGAGAGTACAGCGCCCTCTGGAGGCAGAAAGAGGAACAAGGAATGACCTTCCGAGAGTACAGCGCCCTCTGGAGGCCGGAAGAGGAACAAGGAATGACCTTCCGAGAGTACAGCGCCCTCTGGAGGCCGGAAGAGGAACAAGGAATGACCTTCTGAGAGTACAGCGCCCTCTGGAGGCCGGAAGAGGAACAAGGAATGACCTTCTGAGAGTACAGCGCCCTCTGGAGGCCGGAAGAGGAACAAGGAATGACCTTCTGAGAGTACAGCGCCCTCTGGAGGCCGGAAGAGGAACAAGGAATGACCTTCCGAGAGTACAGCAACCTCTGGAGGCCGGAAGAGGAACAAGGAATGACCTTCTGAGAGTACAGCGCCCTCTGGAGACCGGAAGAGGAACAAGGAATGACCTTCCGAGAGTACAGCGCCCTCTGGAGGCCGGAAGAGGAACAAGGAATGACCTTCCGAGAGTACAGCGCCCTCTGGAGGCCGGAAGAGGAACAAGGAATGACCTTCTGAGAGTACAGCGCCCTCTGGAGGCCGGAAGAGGAACAAGGAATGACCATCTGAGAGTACAGTGCCCTCTGGAGGCCATAGGACGAATGACCTGAGAGTACGCCGCCCTCTGGAGGCCGGAAGAGGAACAAGGAATGACCTTCTGAGAGTAAAGCGCCCTCTGGAGGCCGGAAGAGGAACAAGGAATGACCTTCTGAGAGTACAGCGCCCTCTGGAGGCCGGAAGAGGAACAAGGAATGACCTTCTGAGAGTACAGCGCCCTCTGGAGGCCGGAAGAGGAACAAGGAATGACCTTCTGAGAGTACAGCGCCCTCTGGAGGCCGGAAGAGGAACAAGGAATGACCTGAGAGTATAGCGCCCTCTGGAGGCCGAAAGAGGAACAAGGAATGACCTTCTGAGAGTACAGCGCCCTCTGGAGGCCGGAAGAGGAACAAGGAATGACCTTCTTAGAGTACAGCGCCCTCTGGAGGCCGGAAGAGGAACAAGGAATGACCTTCTGAGAGTACAGCGCCCTCTGGAGGCCGGAAAAGGAACAAGGAATGACCTTCTGAGAGTACAGCGCCCTCTGGAGGCCATAGGACGAATGACCTGAGAGTACAGCGCCCTCTGGAGGCCGGAAGAGGAACAAGGAATGACCTTCTGAGAGTACAGCGCCCTCTGGAGGCCGGAAGAGGAACAAGGAATGACCTTCTGAGAGTACAGCGCCCTCTGGAGGCCATAGGACGAATGACCTGAGAGTACAGCGCCCTCTGGAGGCCATAGGACAAATGACCTGAGAGTACAGCGCCCTCTGGAGGCCATAGGACGAATGACCTGAGAGTACAGCGCCCTCTGGAGGCCGGAAGAGGAACAAGGAATGACCTTCTGAGAGTACAGCACCCTCTGGAGGCCGGAAGAGGAACAAGGAATGACCTTCTGAGAGTACAGCACCCTCTGGAGGCCGGAAGAGGAACAAGGAATGACCTTCTGAGAGTACAGCGCCCTCTGGAGGCCGGAAGAGGAACAAGGAATGACCTTCTAAGAGTACAGCGCCCTCTGGAGGCCGGAAGAGGAACAAGGAATGACCTGAGAGTACAGCGCCCTCTGGAGGCCAGAAGAGGAACAAGGAATGACCTGAGAGTACAGCGCCCTCTGGAGGCCATAGGACGAATGACCTGAGAGTACAGCGCCCTCTGGAGGCCATAGGACGAATGACCTGAGAGTACAGCGCCCTCTGGAGGCCGGAAGAGGAATAAGGAATGACCTTCTGAGAGTACAGCGCCCTCTGGAGGCCGAAAGAGGAACAAGGAATGAGCTTCTGAGAGTACAGCACCCTCTGGAGGCCGGAAGAGGAACAAGGAATGACCTTCTGAGAGTACAGCGCCCTCTGGAGGCCGGAAGAGGAACAAGGAATGACCTTCTGAGAGTACAGCGCCCTCTGGAGGCCATAGGACGAATGACTTGAGAGTACAGCGCCCTCTGGTGGCCGGAAGAGGAACAAGGAATGACCTTCTGAGAGTACAGCACCCTCTGGAGGCCGAAAGAGGAACAAGGAATGAGCTTCTGAGAGTACAGCGCCCTCTGGAGGCCGGAAGAGGAACAAGGAATGACCTTCTGAGAGTACAGCGCCCTCTGGAGGCCGGAAGAGGAACAAGGAATGACCTTCTGAAAGTACAGCGCCCTCTGGAGGCCATAGGACGAATGACTTGAGAGTACAGCGCCCTCTGGTGGCCGGAAGAGGAACAAGGAATGACCTGAGAGTACAGCACCCTCTGGAGGCCGGAAGAGGAACAAGGAATGACCTTCTGAGAGTACAGCGCCCTCTGGAGGCCGGAAGAGGAACAAGGAATGACCTTCTGAGAGTACAGCGCCCTCTGGAGGCCGGAAGAGGAACAAGGAATGACCTTCTGAGAGTACAGCGCCCTCTGGAGGCCGGAAGAGGAACAAGGAATGACCTTCCGAGAGAACAGCGCCCTCTGGAGGCCGGAAGAGGAACAAGGAATGACCTTCTGAGAGTACAGCGCCCTCTGGAGGCCATAGGACAAATGACCTGAGAGTACAGCGCCCTCTGGAGGCCGGAAGAGGAACAAGGAATGACCTTCTGAGAGTACAGCGCCATCTGGAGGCCGGAAGAGGAACAAGGAATGACCTTCTGAGAGTACAGCGCCCTCTGGAGGCCGGAAGAGGAACAAGGAATGACTTTCTGAGAGTACAGCGCCCTCTGGAGGCCGGAGGAGGAACAAGGAATGACCTTCTGAGAGTACAGCGCCCTCTGGAGGCCGGAGGAGGAACAAGGAATGACCTTCCAAGAGTACAGCGCCCTCTGGAGGCCGGAAGAGGAACAAGGAATGACCTTCTGAGAGTACAGCGCCCTCTGGAGGCCGGAAGAGGAACAAGGAATGACCTTCTGAGAGTACGGCGCCCTCTGGAGGCCGGAAGAGGAACAAGGAATGACCTTCTGAGAGTACAGCGCCCTCTGGAGGCCGGAAGAGGCAGAAGGAATGACCTTCTGAGAGTACAGCGCCCTCTGGAGGCCGGAAGAGGAACAAGGAATGACCTTCTGAGAGTACAGCGCCCTCTGGAGGCCGGAAGAGGAACAAGGAATGACCTTCCGAGAGTACAGCGCCCTCTGGAGGCAGAAAGAGGAACAAGGAATGACCTTCCGAGAGTACAGCGCCCTCTGGAGGCCGGAAGAGGAACAAGGAATGACCTTCCGAGAGTACAGCGCCCTCTGGAGGCCGGAAGAGGAACAAGGAATGACCTTCTGAGAGTACAGCGCCCTCTGGAGGCCGGAAGAGGAACAAGGAATGACCTTCTGAGAGTACAGCGCCCTCTGGAGGCCGGAAGAGGAACAAGGAATGACCTTCTGAGAGTACAGCGCCCTCTGGAGGCCGGAAGAGGAACAAGGAATGACCTTCCGAGAGTACAGCAACCTCTGGAGGCCGGAAGAGGAACAAGGAATGACCTTCTGAGAGTACAGCGCCCTCTGGAGACCGGAAGAGGAACAAGGAATGACCTTCCGAGAGTACAGCGCCCTCTGGAGGCCGGAAGAGGAACAAGGAATGACCTTCCGAGAGTACAGCGCCCTCTGGAGGCCGGAAGAGGAACAAGGAATGACCTTCTGAGAGTACAGCGCCCTCTGGAGGCCGGAAGAGGAACAAGGAATGACCTGAGAGTATAGCGCCCTCTGGAGGCCGAAAGAGGAACAAGGAATGACCTTCTGAGAGTACAGCGCCCTCTGGAGGCCGGAAGAGGAACAAGGAATGACCTTCTTAGAGTACAGCGCCCTCTGGAGGCCGGAAGAGGAACAAGGAATGACCTTCTGAGAGTACAGCGCCCTCTGGAGGCCGGAAAAGGAACAAGGAATGACCTTCTGAGAGTACAGCGCCCTCTGGAGGCCATAGGACGAATGACCTGAGAGTACAGCGCCCTCTGGAGGCCGGAAGAGGAACAAGGAATGACCTTCTGAGAGTACAGCGCCCTCTGGAGGCCGGAAGAGGAACAAGGAATGACCTTCTGAGAGTACAGCGCCCTCTGGAGGCCATAGGACGAATGACCTGAGAGTACAGCGCCCTCTGGAGGCCATAGGACAAATGACCTGAGAGTACAGCGCCCTCTGGAGGCCATAGGACGAATGACCTGAGAGTACAGCGCCCTCTGGAGGCCGGAAGAGGAACAAGGAATGACCTTCTGAGAGTACAGCACCCTCTGGAGGCCGGAAGAGGAACAAGGAATGACCTTCTGAGAGTACAGCACCCTCTGGAGGCCGGAAGAGGAACAAGGAATGACCTTCTGAGAGTACAGCGCCCTCTGGAGGCCGGAAGAGGAACAAGGAATGACCTTCTAAGAGTACAGCGCCCTCTGGAGGCCGGAAGAGGAACAAGGAATGACCTGAGAGTACAGCGCCCTCTGGAGGCCAGAAGAGGAACAAGGAATGACCTGAGAGTACAGCGCCCTCTGGAGGCCATAGGACGAATGACCTGAGAGTACAGCGCCCTCTGGAGGCCATAGGACGAATGACCTGAGAGTACAGCGCCCTCTGGAGGCCGGAAGAGGAATAAGGAATGACCTTCTGAGAGTACAGCGCCCTCTGGAGGCCGAAAGAGGAACAAGGAATGAGCTTCTGAGAGTACAGCACCCTCTGGAGGCCGGAAGAGGAACAAGGAATGACCTTCTGAGAGTACAGCGCCCTCTGGAGGCCGGAAGAGGAACAAGGAATGACCTTCTGAGAGTACAGCGCCCTCTGGAGGCCATAGGACGAATGACTTGAGAGTACAGCGCCCTCTGGTGGCCGGAAGAGGAACAAGGAATGACCTTCTGAGAGTACAGCACCCTCTGGAGGCCGAAAGAGGAACAAGGAATGAGCTTCTGAGAGTACAGCGCCCTCTGGAGGCCGGAAGAGGAACAAGGAATGACCTTCTGAGAGTACAGCGCCCTCTGGAGGCCGGAAGAGGAACAAGGAATGACCTTCTGAAAGTACAGCGCCCTCTGGAGGCCATAGGACGAATGACTTGAGAGTACAGCGCCCTCTGGTGGCCGGAAGAGGAACAAGGAATGACCTTCTGAGAGTACAGCGCCCTCTGTAGGCCAGAAGAGGAACAAGGAATGACCTTCCAAGAGTACAGCGCCCTCTGGAGGCCGGAAGAGGAACAAGGAATGACCTTCTGAGAGTACAGCGCCCTCTGGAGGCCGGAAGAGGAACAAGGAATGACCTTCCGAGAGTACAGCGCCCTCTGCAGGCTATAGGACGAATGACCTGAGAGTACAGCGCCCTCTGGAGGCCATAGGACGAATGACCTGAGAGTACAGCGCCCTCTGGAGGCCGGAAGAGGAACAAGGAATGACCTTCTGAGAGTACAGCGCCCTCTGGAGGCCGGAAGAGGAACAAGGAATGACCTTCTGAGAGTACAGCGCCCTCTGGACGCCGGAAGAGGAACAAGGAATGACCTTCTGAGAGTACAGCGCCCTCTGGAGGCCGGAAGAGGAACAAGGAATGACCTGAGAGTACAGCGCCCTCTGGAGGCCGGAAGAGGAACAAGGAATGACCTTCCGAGAGTACAGCGCCCTCTGGAGGCCGGAAGAGGAACAAGGAATGACCTTCTGAGAGTACAGCACCCTCTGGAGGCCGGAAGAGGAACAAGGAATGACCTTCCGAGAGTACAGCACCCTCTGTAGGCCATAGGACGAATGACCTTCTGAGAGTACAGCACCCTCTGTAGGACATAGGACTAATGACCTTCTGAGAGTACAGCGCCCTCTGGACGCCATAGGACGAATGACCTGAGAGTACAGCGCCCTCTGGAGGCCGGAAGAGGAACAAGGAATGACCTTCTGAGAGTACAGCACCCTCTGGAGGCCGAAAGAGGAACAAGGAATGACCTGAGAGTACAGCACCCTCTGGAGGCCATAGGACGAATGACCTGAGAGTACAGCGCCCTCTGGAGGCCGGAAGAGGAACAAGGAATGACCTTCTGAGAGTATAGCGCCCTCTGGAGGCCGGAAGAGGAACAAGGAATGACCTGAGAGTACAGCACCCTCTGGAGGCCGGAAGAGGAACAAGAAATGACCTTCTGAGAGTACAGCGCCCTCTGGAGGCCGGAAGAGGAACAAGGAATGACCTTCTGAGAGTACAGCGCCCTCTGGAGGCCGGAAGAGGAACAAGGAATGACCTTCTGAGAGTACAGCGCCCTCTGGAGGCCGGAAAAGGAACAAGGAATGACCTTCCGAGAGTACAGCGCCCTCTGGAGGCCGGAAAAGGAACAAGGAATGACCTTCCGAGAGTACAGCGCCCTCTGGAGGCCATAGGACGAATGACCTGAGAGTACAGCGCCCTCTGGAGGCCGGAAGAGGAACAAGGAATGACCTTCTGAGAGTACAGCGCCCTCTGGAGGCCGGAAGAGGAACAAGGAATGACCTTCTGAGAGTACAGCGCCCTCTAGAGGCCATAGGACGAATGACCTGAGAGTACAGCGCCCTCTGGAGGCCATAGGACAAATGACCTGAGAGTACAGCGCCCTCTGGAGGCCGGAAGAGGAACAAGGAATGACCTTCTGAGAGTACAGCACCCTCTGGAGGCCGGAAGAGGAACAAGGAATGACCTTCTGAGAGTACAGCACCCTCTGGAGGCCGGAAGAGGAACAAGGAATGACCTTCTGAGAGTACAGCACCCTCTGGAGGCCGGAAGAGGAACAAGGAATGACCTTCTGAGAGTACAGCGCCCTCTGGAGGCCGGAAGAGGAACAAGGAATGACCTTCTAAGAGTACAGCGCCCTCTGGAGGCCGGAAGAGGGACAAAAAAAGACCTGAGAGTACAGCGCCCTCTGGAGGCCAGAAGAGGAACAAGGAATGACCTGAGAGTACAGCGCCCTCTGGAGGCCATAGGACGAATGACCTGAGAGTACAGCGCCCTCTGGAGGCCATAGGACGAATGACCTGAGAGTACAGCGCCCTCTGGAGGCCGGAAGAGGAACAAGGAATGACCTTCTGAGAGTACAGCGCCCTCTGGAGGCCGGAAGAGGAACAAGGAATGACCTTCTGAGAGTACAGCGCCCTCTGGAGGCCATAGGACGAATGACCTGAGAGTACAGCGCCCTCTGGAGGCCATAGGACAAATGACCTGAGAGTACAGCGCCCTCTGGAGGCCATAGGACGAATGAGCTGAGAGTACAGCGCCCTCTGGAGGCCGGAAGAGGAACAAGGAATGACCTTCTGAGAGTACAGCACCCTCTGGAGGCCGGAAGAGGAACAAGGAATGACCTTCTGAGAGTACAGCACCCTCTGGAGGCCGGAAGAGGAACAAGGAATGACCTTCTGAGAGTTCTGCGCCCTCTGGAGGCCGGAAGAGGAACAAGGAATGACCTTCTAAGAGTACAGCGCCCTCTGGAGGCCGGAAGAGGAACAAGGAATGACCTGAGAGTACAGCGCCCTCTGGAGGCCAGAAGAGGAACAAGGAATGACCTGAGAGTACAGCACCCTCTGGAGGCCGGAAGAGGAACAAGAAATGACCTTCTGAGAGTACAGCGCCCTCTGGAGGCCGGAAGAGGAACAAGGAATGACCTTCTGAGAGTACAGCGCCCTCTGGAGGCCGGAAGAGGAACAAGGAATGACCTTCTGAGAGTACAGCGCCCTCTGGAGGCCGGAAAAGGAACAAGGAATGACCTTCCGAGAGTACAGCGCCCTCTGGAGGCCGGAAAAGGAACAAGGAATGACCTTCCGAGAGTACAGCGCCCTCTGGAGGCCATAGGACGAATGACCTGAGAGTACAGAGCCCTCTGGAGGCCGGAAGAGGAACAAGGAATGACCTTCTGAGAGTACAGCGCCCTCTGGAGGCCGGAAGAGGAACAAGGAATGACCTTCTGAGAGTACAGCGCCCTCTGGAGGCCATAGGACGAATGACCTGAGAGTACAGCGCCCTCTGGAGGCCATAGGACAAATGACCTGAGAGTACAGCGCCCTCTGGAGGCCGGAAGAGGAACAAGGAATGACCTTCTGAGAGTACAGCACCCTCTGGAGGCCGGAAGAGGAACAAGGAATGACCTTCTGAGAGTACAGCACCCTCTGGAGGCCGGAAGAGGAACAAGGAATGACCTTCTGAGAGTACAGCACCCTCTGGAGGCCGGAAGAGGAACAAGGAATGACCTTCTGAGAGTACAGCGCCCTCTGGAGGCCGGAAGAGGAACAAGGAATGACCTTCTAAGAGTACAGCGCCCTCTGGAGGCCGGAAGAGGGACAAAAAAAGACCTGAGAGTACAGCGCCCTCTGGAGGCCAGAAGAGGAACAAGGAATGACCTGAGAGTACAGCGCCCTCTGGAGGCCATAGGACGAATGACCTGAGAGTACAGCGCCCTCTGGAGGCCATAGGACGAATGACCTGAGAGTACAGCGCCCTCTGGAGGCCGGAAGAGGAACAAGGAATGACCTTCTGAGAGTACAGCGCCCTCTGGAGGCCGGAAGAGGAACAAGGAATGACCTTCTGAGAGTACAGCGCCCTCTGGAGGCCATAGGACGAATGACCTGAGAGTACAGCGCCCTCTGGAGGCCATAGGACAAATGACCTGAGAGTACAGCGCCCTCTGGAGGCCATAGGACGAATGAGCTGAGAGTACAGCGCCCTCTGGAGGCCGGAAGAGGAACAAGGAATGACCTTCTGAGAGTACAGCACCCTCTGGAGGCCGGAAGAGGAACAAGGAATGACCTTCTGAGAGTACAGCACCCTCTGGAGGCCGGAAGAGGAACAAGGAATGACCTTCTGAGAGTTCAGCGCCCTCTGGAGGCCGGAAGAGGAACAAGGAATGACCTTCTAAGAGTACAGCGCCCTCTGGAGGCCGGAAGAGGAACAAGGAATGACCTGAGAGTACAGCGCCCTCTGGAGGCCAGAAGAGGAACAAGGAATGACCTGAGAGTACAGCGCCCTCTGGAGGCCATAGGACGAATGACCTGAGAGTACAGTGCCCTCTGGAGGCCATAGGACGAATGACCTGAGAGTACAGCGCCCTCTGGAGGCCGGAAGAGGAACAAGGAATGACCTTCTGAGAGTACAGCGCCCTCTGGAGGCCGGAAGAGGAACAAGGAATGACCTTCTGAGAGTACAGCGCCCTCTGGAGGCCATAGGACGAATGACCTGAGAGTACAGCGCCCTCTGGAGGCCATAGGACAAATGACCTGAGAGTACAGCGCCCTCTGGAGGCCATAGGACGAATGAGCTGAGAGTACAGCGCCCTCTGGAGGCCGGAAGAGGAACAAGGAATGACCTTCTGAGAGTACAGCACCCTCTGGAGGCCGGAAGAGGAACAAGGAATGACCTTCTGAGAGTACAGCACCCTCTGGAGGCCGGAAGAGGAACAAGGAATGACCTTCTGAGAGTTCAGCGCCCTCTGGAGGCCGGAAGAGGAACAAGGAATGACCTTCTAAGAGTACAGCGACCTCTGGAGGCCGGAAGAGGAACAAGGAATGACCTGAGAGTACAGCGCCCTCTGGAGGCCGGAAGAGGAACAAGGAATGACCTTCTGAGAGTACAGCGCCCTCTGGAGGCCGGAAGAGGAACAAGGAATGACCTTCTGAGAGTACAGCGCCCTCTGGAGGCCATAGGACGAATGACCTGAGAGTACAGCGCCCTCTGGAGGCCATAGGACAAATGACCTGAGAGTACAGCGCCCTCTGGAGGCCATAGGACGAATGACCTGAGAGTACAGCGCCCTCTGGAGGCCGGAAGAGGAACAAGGAATGACCTTCTGAGAGTACAGCACCCTCTGGAGGCCGGAAGAGGAACAAGGAATGACCTTCTGAGAGTACAGCACCCTCTGGAGGCCGGAAGAGGAACAAGGAATGACCTTCTGAGAGTACAGCACCCTCTGGAGGCCGGAAGAGGAACAAGGAATGACCTTCTAAGAGTACAGCGCCCTCTGGAGGCCGGAAGAGGAACAAGGAATGACCTGAGAGTACAGCGCCCTCTGGAGGCCAGAAGAGGAACAAGGAATGACCTGAGAGTACAGCGCCCTCTGGAGGCCATAGGACGAATGACCTGAGAGTACAGCGCCCTCTGGAGGCCATAGGACGAATGACCTGAGAGTACAGCGCCCTCTGGAGGCCGGAAGAGGAACAAGGAATGACCTTCTGAGAGTACAGCGCCCTCTGCAGGCCGAAAGAGGAACAAGGAATGAGCTTCTGAGAGTACAGCGCCCTCTGGAGGCCGGAAGAGGAACAAGGAATGACCTTCTGAGAGTACAGCGCCCTCTGGAGGCTGGAAGAGGAACAAGGAATGACCTTCTGAGAGTACAGCGCCCTCTGGAGGCCATAGGACGAATGACTTGAGAGTACAGCGCCCTCTGGTGGCCGGAAGAGGAACAAGGAATGACCTTCTGAGAGTACAGCGCCCTCTGGAGGCCGAAAGAGGAACAAGGAATGAGCTTCTGAGAGTACAGCGCCCTCTGGAGGCCGGAAGAGGAACAAGGAATGACCTTCTGAGAGTACAGCGCCCTCTGGAGGCCGGAAGAGGAACAAGGAATGACCTTCTGAAAGTACAGCGCCCTCTGGAGGCCATAGGACGAATGACTTGAGAGTACAGCGCCCTCTGGTGGCCGGAAGAGGAACAAGGAATGACCTTCTGAGAGTACAGCGCCCTCTGTAGGCCAGAAGAGGAACAAGGAATGACCTTCCAAGAGTACAGCGCCCTCTGGAGGCCGGAAGAGGAACAAGGAATGACCTTCTGAGAGTACAGCGCCCTCTGGAGGCCGGAAGAGGAACAAGGAATGACCTTCTGAGAGTACAGCGCCCTCTGGAGGCCGGAAGAGGAACAAGGAATGACCTTCTGAGAGTACAGCGCCCTCTGGAGGCCGGAAGAGGAACAAGGAATGACCTGAGAGTACAGCGCCCTCTGGAGGCCGGAAGAGGAACAAGGAATGACCTTCCGAGAGTACAGCGCCCTCTGGAGGCCGGAAGAGGAACAAGGAATGACCTTCTGAGAGTACAGCGCCCTCTGGAGGCCGGAAGAGGAACAAGGAATGACCTTCCGAGAGTACAGCACCCTCTGTAGGCTATAGGACGAATGACCTTCTGAGAGTACAGCACCCTCTGTAGGACATAGGACTAATGAACTTCTGAGAGTACAGCGCCCTCTGGACGCCATAGGACGAATGACCTGAGAGTACAGCACCCTCTGGAGGCCGGAAGAGGAACAAGGAATGACCTTCTGAGAGTACAGCACCCTCTGGAGGCCGGAAGAGGAAGAAGGAATGACCTTCTGAGAGTTCAGCGCCCTCTGGAGGCCGGAAGAGGAACAAGGAATGACCTTCTAAGAGTACAGCGCCCTCTGGAGGCCGGAAGAGGAACAAGGAATGACCTGAGAGTACAGCGCTCTCTGGAGGCCGGAAGAGGAACAAGGAATGACCTTCTGAGAGTACAGCGCCCTCTGGAGGCCGGAAGAGGAACAAGGAATGACCTTCTGAGAGTACAGCGCCCTCTGGAGGCCATAGGACGAATGACCTGAGAGTACAGCGCCCTCTGGAGGCCATAGGACAAATGACCTGAGAGTACAGCGCCCTCTGGAGGCCATAGGACGAATGACCTGAGAGTACAGCGCCCTCTGGAGGCCGGAAGAGGAACAAGGAATGACCTTCTGAGAGTACAGCACCCTCTGGAGGCCGGAAGAGGAACAAGGAATGACCTTCTGAGAGTACAGCACCCTCTGGAGGCCGGAAGAGAAACAAGGAATGACCTTCTGAGAGTACAGCACCCTCTGGAGGCCGGAAGAGGAACAAGGAATGACCTTCTAAGAGTACAGCGCCCTCTGGAGGCCGAAAGAGGAACAAGGAATGACCTGAGAGTACAGCGCCCTCTGGAGGCCAGAAGAGGAACAAGGAATGACCTGAGAGTACAGCGCCCTCTGGAGGCCATAGGACGAATGACCTGAGAGTACAGCGCCCTCTGGAGGCCATAGGACGAAT